>NC_135806.1:59442520-59562738 GCF_964213995.1 Mustelus asterias | reverse complement strand
AACCCACCAGCAGACCTCATAGTTGCAATCCGTGAGTTCTTAAAGGAGGATTCCAACTCAACACCACTGTCCTTCAGGAGAGAAGAGAATCAATTAGCCGTGACTGCACAGCGACTGCTTCAGGTGAGAAACTAAAGTATCAGCAGTCACTTTGGGAAGGGACTCTTTAGCTGTGAACAAGAATTTGGATAATTGATGAATAATTTTTTTTGACTTCACCCTTTTTTATTTGGCCAAGTTTTAGCATCTGATATTCCATCGAGTTTTATTTCTTTTTGTACATGTCCAAGAAGTTGTGTGTCTGTGGTGTCTGTGTGTGTCTGTGCATACATTAGTTAAAAGTTGTACCTATTTGTACATTTTGGTAATTCTGTATCTTTGCCTAGGTGAACTTTAGTAATAAAAATAACTTCTTACTTGTTAACTCAAGGAATCTGGCCGGCTTAATTTTTACATTGACTATGTACCCCAGGAATGGGGACAAAGAGAGGCATGTAGACCATCCCAATTGAAGGGTTAATTTTAAGCTGTCAATTTGGATGGTCTACATGCCGGGTTGGCTGCTTTGGTCACTGACCATCCAGATTGACATGTAACTTGACCAATGAGAAGCACAGGCCTCAGTAAATAGCACTGCCTCCTGGGTCCTGGTAGGGAGATGGCATTAGTGGGAGAGTGGAAAAAGGAAGTGAGAAAGAAATTATAGAGACTGAATGAGAGAAGTTGGAGAGGAACAAAGTGTAACAGGAAGGTGAAAAGGAGAAGAGGAACAGGACAGGGAATGGGGAGAAAGAGGGGAGGGAATGGAGATGGAGCAGGGTAAAGCGGCATTAGGGACTTTGCCTTGGTAGGGTACCTGAGGGCAAAATTTGGCTTGGGGTAATAAAGCCTGTTTTTTCTGCCTTAGCAACAAGGAGAAGGTGCAAACCCTATTTTGGTCAAATTGGGTGTGGAGTTTTGCTTTTGAATGGCTGGTGGGGTTGAATCTTTGGTGTTAATGCAGAGTTCCACCACATTGTCGTATCCTGCGAAAAATTCTTTCAGCTCCATCCCATCAGTGTCAATGTGTCAATGCAAGTGCATACCGTGACAATTCCATTGTTCAGCTAATTGCCTTATTAAAGACAGGTAATAGTTATTGGCTCAACCTCCAAAAGAGAATAAATGGACACTGTTGTGTCAAACAGTTGCTGTGGGGGAAATTATATGGAATTTGTATCTCTGCTGATTGGGAGCAGAATAAACTTGCTGAAGGTAAATGACAAGCTGCTGTATTATTCCTCCATCATATACTGACAGTTAGTATTAACATGGTGGCAGAGGAAGAACATTAAGCCTTGGTGATTGGCTGCATTGCTGCAAAATAAGTTTATCTTCCTTCACCCTCTGAAGGAAAAGACCCGTATTCTGCTGCTGACAAATTTAAGTTACAGGGTGGCAGAAGGATGATGCAAGACATCAGGCCTTGACTATCCACCGATTTTCTCAGAGGCAAAACCAGATCAGCAATGGGAAACTGACGTTGACATGTAGACACGAGTTACCTCATTACCCTGAGAGAAGCGTGGTTTGGCTTTGTCATTTCCTGAAAACAGTAAGGTTAGGAGAAGAGTAATTTCAGAGTGGAGCAAGAATGATTTGGGTAGTGAGGGGGAAACGGCACCTTCTGTTACAGTTTTTGGATAAATTGTACAAAAAGGATGACTTATTGGAAACATACGAAGCTTGGTCAGCCTTTGATAGATGTAGAAAAACAGATGATCGCACCACAGAGGAATATATCATAGACTTTGACAGATGAGACTGAAGAAATTTGAACTTGACATCCCGCAGTCCGTATTGGATTGTAAGTTACTTGACTTGACTGTGAATACATTTCTCATGTTGATAGACTTCTGGTATTAACAGGGGTCCAAATCTGAAGTAAAAACTTTCTTTTAGACCAAATGATTATTGCCCTAAAAAAGAAACTCCAGGAAGACAGTGATTTGCAGCTACTTTCCTATTGAATACCAGCAACTCTGCAATAAAACGATGGATGGAGGATTCAATGGTGGCCAGGTTTCGAGATCGATAAAATGTAAGACACAGATTCCAGTACAAAACTGGGGCAATTGATAAACAGACTGAAGGGGTGAGAATTGAAGGGGTGAGACAAAAAGCAGGAATGAGATGGTGACCACAGATGTTTAAACCCGAGGAATGCATGAGGAATGGTCATCGGTGTGATTCCAAGTATCATTATGCAATGTATTGCCCACAGTGAAAGAATAAAGTTTTTGAAATGACGCATAAAGCAGAGAATGCTGAGGCTGAAAATGACGAAGGAATTGTGAACTCAGTCATTGCCTCACTCCAAGACCAGAGCCACCTGACTCAGTCACTCTGAAGTTAAGGTTGGAGGTTTGGTTCCTCTATGTCATGTACTTCATGTTCTCACTGTCCTGCCCTCTTTCACCTGTATCGAGCAGCCTGTGCTGCCCCCTGCTGGTGTCCTTGTTGCTGCCACTGTCCCTGATGTCACAGCCCCAAAGACAACATCAAACCCATGTATTCACAATGTTGAGAATGTCACCCTCAGCTCAGAGAAACAGTAACCGAAAAAGAACGTCAGAAATCAGCAAAACACTCGCCATTAGCTTATCAAGTCCAAGCCGACTTAACTTAATGGAGGTGGATATCCTTTAAATAGTGCTACTGTAATATGCTTCCTGTCTGTTCAGGCAATGGCTTTCTCTAGTTTAGATCCAGCAAATTGGGCAACTCCAAATACACATTTAGTGAACGGGTTCTTACCGTACTTCTAGACCTTCATTCTAATGTTTAACTCAATGCTACTCTGAAAAATAATCTCAGGCCCAATTTAATGATGACCTCGACACTGGATCAGGTGGCTCTGGTCTTGAAGTGAGGCAATGACTGAGTTCACAATTCCTTTGTCATTTTCAGCCTCAGCATTCTCTGCTTTATACATCATTTCAAAAACTTTATTCTTTCACTGTGGGCAATACATTGCATAATGATACTTGGAATCACACCGATGACCATTCCTCATGCATTCCTCGGGTTTAAACATCTGTGGTCACCATCTCATTCCCACTTTTTGTCTCATCCCTTCAATTGGTTAAAGATACAGCCATCTTCAGTCTGTTTATCAATTGCCCCAGTTTGTACCGGAATTTGTGTCTCACATTGTGTCGATCTCGAAACCTGGCCACCATTGAATCCTCCATCCATCGTTTTATTGCAGAGTTGCTGGTATTCAATAGGAAAGTAGCTGCAAATCACTGTCTTCCTGGAGTTTCTTTTTTAGGGCAATAATCATTTGGTCTAAAAGAAAGTTTTTACTTCAGATTTAGACCCCTGTTGATACCAAATCAAGTAGGGGCAGCCACACAGCTGCATTTGTCAGTGTGGCTCCAGTTTTATGCCTGAAAGATAGACAGAACTACGTTGGAAATAAACCCTAAACTGGAAAGTTGACAGGAAAGGACAGGACTCTGTAACATTCATTTATGGGATGTGAGCATCACTGACCAGGCTAGCATTTATTGCCCATCCCTAGTTGCCCTTGAGAAGGTGGTGATGAGCTGCCTTCTTGAACCACTGCAGTCCCTGAGGTGCAAGTACCAGCATCTTAGGGAGGGAGTTCCAAGATTTTTACTCAGCGACAGCGAAGGAACAACAATATATTTCCAAGTGAGGATGGTGAGTGACATGAGGGGAACATTCAGGTGGTGGCGTCCCCAGCTATCTACTACACTTGTCCTTCTAGATGGTAATTGTCATGGGTTTGGAAGGTGCTGCCTAAGGAACCTTGGTGAGTTCCTGCAGCGCATCTTGTAGATGATACACACGGCTGCCACTGTTCATCGGTCATGGAGGGATTGAATGTTTGTGGAAGGGGTACTAATCAAACAGATTACTTTGTCCTTGTGGTAAACCACTGTTAGCTTATTATCTGTATATGTGACATGCCTGGACACATCCCTGCCGGCCCTACCCGAGACTCCTCCCCCCCCCCTGGTCCAGGTATAAAGGCGACTGCTCCCCATCCCCCTGCCTCAGTCTGGACCAGTTCATCGGCATGGGTGTGCTCCAAGTCTTTTGCTAATAAAAGCCTATTTGTTCTCACATACAAACTAGTCTTTGTTCGATTGATGGTGCATCAGTCCTGGATAGTGTCGAGCTTCTTGAATGTTGTTGGAGCTGCACTCGTCCAGCCAAGTGGAGAGTATTCCATCACACTCCTAATTTGTGCCTTATCAATGCTTTTGTGGGGTCGGGAGGTGAGTTACTCGCCACGGGATTCTCAGCCTCTGACCTGCTCTTGTAGCTGCATTATTAATATGGCTAGTCCAGTTCAGTTTCTGGTCAATGGTAGCCCCTAGGATGTTGACAATGGGGGATTCAGTGATGGTAATTCCATTGACTGTCAAAGGGTGATGGTTAGATTCTGGGGGGAATTATCCCGCCCCACTCGCCATGGGAATTGTAGCGAGCAGGGGAGGGGGGACCATGCAAATTTCCATTAACTTTGGGCAGGACTTTCTGGTTTTGGGGTGAGCACGGCTGGAAAATCCCACTCCCTCTCTTGTTAGAGATGGTCATTGCATGGTGCTTGTGTAGCATGAACATTGCTGCTTGTCAACCCGAGCCTGGATATTATCCAGGTCTTACTGCATTTGAACATGGACTGATTCAGTATCTGAGGCGTCGCAAATGGTGCTGAACATTGTGCAATCATCGGTGAAAATTCCAACTTCTGACCTTATGATGGAAGGAAGGTCATTGATGAAGCAGCTGAAAATCGTTGAGCCTAGAACACTACCCTGAGAGACTCCTGCAGTGATGTCCTGGAGCTGAGATGGTTGACCTCCAAGAACCACAACCATTGTGCCAGTTATGACTCCAACCGGCGGAAAGTATTTCCCCTGATTCCCATTGATTCCAGTTTCACTTAGGCTCCTTGATGCTACACACGGTCAAATGCGGCCTTGATGTCAAGGCCAGCCACTCTCACCTCACCTCTGGCATTCAGTTCTTTTGTCCAAGGCTGTAATGAATCAAAGCTGTAATGACGTCTGGAGCTGTGTGACCCTAACGGAACCCAAACTGAACATTTGTGAGCAGGTTATTGCTGAATAAGTGCCGCTTGATAGCACTGCTGATCACCCCTTCCATCACTTTATTGAGGATTGAGAGCGACTCATGGGGCGGTAATTGGCCAGGTTGGATTTTCCCTCTTTCTTGTGTATAAGATTTACCAGGGCAATTTTCCAAATTGCCAGCTAGATGCCAGTGTTATAGCTTTATTGGAACAGTTTGGCTATTGGTGCAGCAAGTTCTGGAGCATAAGTCTTCAGGACTATTGCAAGAATATTGTCAAGTCCTTGCAATATACAGTGCCTTCAGCTGTTTCTTTGTATCACATGGAGTGAGTCCAATTGGCTAAAGACTGGCATTTGTGAAGCTGGGGACCTCAGAATGAGGCCAAGATGGATCATCCACTTGGCACTTCTGGCTAAAGATTGTTGCAAATACTGCACAGATGTCCTGGGCTCCTCCATCATTGAGTATGGGGATATTTGTGGAGCCTCCTCCTCCTCCAATGAGACTGAGGTTCTCACAACTACATATTAAAATGATCAGTAACATTTCAGGAAACTTACTTTTGGCTTGAAAGGCAGAATCAAAGTAAATTGAAAAAAATTGGGGAATGTACTAATTAAAGTATTAAACATCAGCATTTTCTGGGGTGTTTTCTCCATGACAACCCCCCCCCCCCCCACCGCCCCCCTTAAAACATAAAGCACGCCCGAACATCCTAACTGTTTTCAATTCACAAAGCATACCATCTGGACATGGTTGACAGATATGGAACAAGGGTTGTCTGATGGCATGTTCTGCCTCAGTTCTTCCTAATGCCATGGAGCATGCAGCAAGTGCCAGCACTAAACTCCAGAGGAGCTGGAACCTACCTTGGTAGTTTCTCCAACATCAATGGGATTTTTAAAAAAATTATCTCCAGCTACATGTCCATTAGGAAGAGTCCTAAAAGTGCCAAGAGTAGTTGCTAGGAAATCACTTGTTTCTTAATTTATATTCTTCACCTGTATCCGCCCCAACTCTTCACAACAGAGAAAAAGATGCAGCTCCAAAATTCCTGTTTCCAGGGGATAGATACTTCAGTTTCATCCATGAAAATAATGTAAATCTGCTGACCCCAGGTTATTGGTTGGGGTGAGCTTTGGGGCAAAGAGGCAGATGGATATCCCGCTCCGCTGCACATCTGGAGAGATAGCATGTGACTGTCTGGAATTATGGAGGATGATTCTCTCATCCCGCCGGGAGAATCGCATGTCAGCCGATTTGTGGGGTTCGCGCATGTGTTCCCTCCGCGTGCGCATCTCCCCAGCGCTGGATATCCGGCGCCACCTGAGCTGCGCTGGAAACCGGCGGGAACACAAGGTAACTACTTTGCATCTGTTTTTAATCTTATTTTAATGTGATTAGCGGGCCCAGGACGGAATTCTCCAGGCCCGCCAGCATCTCCCATCCCGTCAGGGCCTAGGGGTGGGGCATAGGGGGCGGGGCCAGCTGGAGGTGGGGCCTCCTGCTGCCACTCTGCATCAGGTTCAGTCAGGGCTGCAGGGAGGCCAGCGATCGGGGCGGCCTGGGGGAGGGAGGGGGGGGGGGGTGTGAGGGGGAGGGGGTGGGGTGGGGTGTGCCAGGGGGGTATGCTGGGAGAGGATCTACGAGGGAAGTCTGCCTAGCGGGGGGTTGTCTGCTGCGGGGGGGGGGCGCCGGGGTTGAGGAGGGATCATCACTGCTGGGGCTTTGGGGGGCTGGAGATGGGGCGGGGTTCGGGGATGGCCTGGGAATGCTCATGGGGGCCGTGATCGGGCCGTGGGGTTGTTGGGAGGGGCAGCACTGCAGGGGTCCTGGGCTGGCCAGCGATCGAGCTGGTCAGCAAACTGCAGGCTGACGGATAGGGGCCACTGCGCATGGGCAGAGTTCTGGAACTGTCAGACTCCAGTGCGAATAGGCCCCGTCCCCCCGAGCTTTTAATGATATTCACGATTGTGACCTCTGCATTGCACAGAGTGTGGGAGATTCTTGTCTGAAGCTGCACTGAAAAAACTGGCATGATTTGCACCAGTTTTTCTGCGAATTCGACACTTCAAACTTTTTTGGGAGAATTGCGGCCATGGAGTCTTGGCCCCATACCATCAGACACCCACATGCTGCTTACAATATGTGCAATATATCCACCAGTGCTGCAAACAACACAGTCTGGCTATTTTGGGATTTTCTTTGCTGTAATTTAAGTGATGGAGTATCTGTTGAGTATATCCTGATATCTAAGTATATATAACAATATTGTCCTTTCAATATGACTGGTTGATTTGATGTGTTTATGGTTTATATTGGCATTTATGCCACGATTTTGATCCCAACAGAATCTGATGAGAGAGCTGGCAGAGATATGATGGGCCGAATGCCCACCTTTTCTGTAGAACTATTCAATGATTCTACGAAAGTAACCTTAAGCTTTGCTGTCTACAAATGCTGCCTGACCTTTTGAGTGCTTCCCAGATTTTGTGTTTGCATTTTGTGAAAGGATTGCTCACTGTGACAATGTTTCCTTTACACTTTTAATAGCCTCTTTGTCTTGCCAATGAATACTGAGAATCCCTGAAATCAGGCGGAGCTGGGAACATATGGAGAGAGAAATAAAAGAGGTGTTACTGTTGTTGGACATTCCAGGAAAATGCTTCAGGCAGCTCAGTTGAAGAGCTTGTTCAGATAAGGAGCTAACAGCTAAGGGTGCCCTCTGCTGGCAAATATGTTCATAGGCATTAACTCGAAATTGGTTCATGAACCAAAATCCAAGTTTCATGAACAGGCTGTGAGATTGGATTTCCCGAACCCACTTAATGAGATGAATAACCATACATAAACACACTTGCTCGACTTCTTTACAAATATCTATTTTGTGACAGGTTTTCCAAGGTGATTAAGAAACAAATAAGGTATATTTGTTTAGTGTCTTTTATAATTTTAAGATGTCCAAAATTATTTTAACTATTTAAGTATTTTTGAACTGAAGTCACCTTTGTAATGTAGGAGCTCTGACAGTCAAAATTACACATAGTCATTTTCTTTAAACAGCAATGTGATAATGACCAGATGATCCATTTTTTGTGGTGTTGGTTGCAGGATAACCATTACCGGGTACCGGGGAAAACCCTCCTGCCCTTCTATAAAATAATGTCATGAAATCTCTTACTTCCAGCTGAGTTGACAGATGAGACCTTGGCTTAACATCCCATTCAAAAGACAGCATCTCTGACAGTGTAACTCTCCTTCAGTACTGCATTGCAGTGTCAGCACAAATGATGTGCTTAAGGCTACAGAATAAGATTTAAACCCACAACTTTCTATCTCAGAGATTGCTGGCACTGAGCTGCAGCTGATATCAATAACAACACATCTCTGCTAATTCTTAGGGAAGCATTATTGCAAATGACCCTTGCAACAGCATCAACTAAAAATGGCCTTTGTAGGAATGAATACCAATTTAACTGTAAGTAGCTGGAACAAACTTGGCTTGGACTTACTGGCACAATGAGGGTGATTGTGGTTGTCCTATCGTACTCTCCCTCAGTCGCCACTCTAGCTGCCCAACCCCACCAACCAAATCTCCCAGGCACTCAAGTCGGGTCAAAACTTTTGGTGGGTGGATGTCTGATCTAATCTCAACCCACATGTATCAAATTCATCCTGTGTGACCCAATGGGAGACTGGTCCTTGGCAGGGAACTGTGAATGAGAGAGGCAAAATTTCAATCACTGATGCCTTTTGCAGCTTCTTCCATGTGGGCAGGACTGGACACGAGGCCTCCTTCTTGTGGGCACTGTTTCTGACTGATCACCTGGCACTGAGGCAGAAAAATAAGGTGGGAAATACCATGCTTTCTTTCCTGCCTGATGTTCATACTCATTTCCATGCTCGTGTCTGTTACAGGCATAGGTGCTGCACCACTGCCTTCTCTGAGAGTCCCAGTTAATTTCTAGACAATACAAAGAGTGTGGAGACCTGGCATCAGGGGCTGCCACCTCTTCTATGTCAAATTTGCAGATACTAAGTGTCCACCATGGCCCAATGGATAGCGCTCTTGCCTCTCAGTTGCAAGGCCCTGGGTTTAAGACCCACTCCTGAACTTGAGCACAAACATCAAGGCTGACACTCCAGCGTAGTACTCAGGGAGTGCTGCATTGTTGGTGGTGCTGTTTTTTGCATGGGACAATAATAGAGCCCTGGACTGCCCTCTCAAGTGGATGGAAAAGATCCCATGGCACTAATTCAAAGAAGACCAGGGGTGTTATCCCCAGAGTCCTGGCCAATATCAGAATCATTTAGTCGCCTTGGTGAGTTTAGTTATTTAGTCATTATCACAGTGTTGTTTGTGGGAGTTGCTGTGAACAGATTGCCTGTCGTGTTTTCTACATTACGACAGTGACTGCGATTCAAAACCTATAATTGACTGTAAAACATTTGGAGGTATCTGGTTGTGAAAGGTGCTACATAAATACATGGCTTTATTCCTTTAAGGGAATAAACAGTGAAAAATAATCTCTAATAATTGAATATGTCCTCCTTTACTCTTCAGCATCTAGAACTGGACTCACTGGCACAATAAAACTTATTGTGTTGTCCTATGACACCTTCTGTCCTACAGACACACACACACACACACACCATCACCCCCCCCCGCCGCCATGCATGTACTCAAGTTGGGTCAACATGTTAGATATGTGGGTATCTGATCTAATCAACCCAGATGTAGTAAATTCATCCAATGTAACCCAATGGGTGTTAGAAACATATACTCATAGAGTCACACAGTCATAGAAGCTTACAGCACAGAAGGGGGCATTCGGCCCATCATGCCTGTGCCTACTCATTGTAAGAATTGTTGAATTTAGTCCCGCGCACCAGCATTCTCTCCAAAAAAGTGTAACTTCACTCCCTTCAAATGGATGATCCATTGTTTTTGAAAGTTCCTATTGAGTCTGATTCCAGACTTTAACAACCCTCAGTGTGAAGAAATTGCTCATTTACCCTATAGTTCTTTTGTTAATTATTTTAAATTTTTGACCTCTGTTTATTCAGCTCTCATCTCTATCAAAACTCCTCATAATTTTGAATACCTCCATTCAGTCTCTCCTTAACCTTCTCTGCTCGAAGGAAAACAGACCCAGCTTCTCCAATCTCTCCACATAATTGAAGTCATCCCTAATAAACCTCGTCTGTACCCGCTCCAAGATCTTAACATCAACCCCAAAAAAGTGTTGCCCAGAAAGGTGCAGAACACTCCAACTAAAGTCTAACCAGAGATTTGCAAATGTTTAACGTGACTACTTTGCTTTTGTCTTCAATCTCCCTGCTCAAACGTTACGTATCCCATTCACTTTCTTAATTGACTCATCTCACCTGGCTATCTTCAAGGATTTGACAATATTCATCCCCGTACCCTCCCCCCACAAGTATCTTTGCTGTCTCACTCCCTCTACCATTTAGATGATACTGTCTCTCCAGGTGTTTTTTTTTAAGTTTTAAAGTTTATTTCTTTTAGGTGCTTCTCCCATCACTTCACAGTCATCCTCATTAAATTACATCTCGCCAGGTACTTCCCCTGAAATCTGCTACCATGCTCACTATTTAACTTGTAAATGAACTTTGAAATTGTACTTCCTGTATCTAAGTCCGGGTCATTTATATATAATAGGAAAATTAGTGGTCCTGATACTGACTTCTGAGGGACCAGACTATATGGGGGTATTCTCCCAATGTGCTGAGGCTCTAGCAGCGCAGTGGGCCGGGAGACCCAAGCAGAGGCTGTTTACCGGACTTCCGGCTGGGCGCCACGGCCTCCGGCCACTGGATTTCTGGCGCCATCAGCTCCGCACTAGATATCGGTGCGGGATTGTATAAATTATTCAAATTTCATTAGCAGGCTCAGGACTGAAATCTCCGGGACTGCTAGCCTCTCCCCACCCGCCAGAGTGTTTCACTCCAGCAGGGTTTACAATCGCTCCCCATTAGCGGGAAGCTGGTGGCCTAACCCTGCTGGAATGAAGGGGCGCCATGGAGGCCCCCCAGAGGGTAGGGATTGAGGGGGGTGACTTTAATCCAATTGGGCAAATCAGAATGACAAAGGTAACCGGCAAACAAATTCATCCAGTGTATTGGGGCAGTTTTTTTTAGAGCAGCACATTCTGGAGTCAACCAGGAAGCAGACTATTATAGACATGGTAATGTGCAATGAGACAGGATTAGTTAATAACCTCATGGTAAAGGGCCCTCCAAGTGACAGCTATCACAACATGATAGAATTTCACATTCAGTTTGGAGGGGATAAGTGTGGGTCTCAGACTATTGTTTTAAACCTAAATAAAAGTAACCATAAGGTTATGAAGGCAGAGCTGGCCAAAGTGAACTGCGAAACCAGATTACAAGTTAGGGCGGTAGAGATGAAAGTTAAGGATTGTATCAAATTGAAGAAAACACTATGCAAATCTGCAAAGATTAATGATAGGTTAGAAAATTGATCAGATTTTAAGAACCACGAAGAATGCGAAAGAAATAAAGTCGGAGAAAATAGAGTGTAAGAGAAAGCTAGTTAGTAATATAAAAATAGACAGTAAGAGTTTCTACAAGTATTTAAATGGGAAAAGAATCATTAAAGCTAGCATTGATCCTGTAGAGGGTGAGGCTGGGGACTTGATAATGGAAAACCAGGAAATGACGGAGGCATTGAACAGACATTTTGTGTCTATCTTCACTGGAGAAACCTTCCCAGAAATGTTTGAAAATCAAGAGGTGGACAGGAGAGAGGAATTTAAAACAATCACCATCACCAGGGAAAGGTACTGGGAAAACTATTACACCAAACTTCTGGCAAGTCCCGAGGAGTGGGTGGTATGCACCCTAGGGTCCTAAAAGGAGTGGCTGCAGAAATAGTACATAGAACATAGAACAGTACAGCACAGAACAGGCCCTTCGGCCCACGATGTTGTGCCGACCTTCATCTGAAACCAAGATCAAGCTATCCCACTCCCTACCATCCTGGTGTGCTCCATGTGCCTATCCAATAACCGCTTAAATGTTCCTAAAGTGTCTGACTCCACTATCACTGCAGGCAGTCCATTCCACACCCCAACCACTCTCTGCGTGAAGAACCTACCTCTGATATCCTTCCTATATCTCCCACCATGAACCCTATAGTTATGCCCCCTTGTAATAGCTCCATCCACCCGAGGAAATAGTCTTTGAACGTTCACTCGATCTATCCCCTTCATCATTTTATAAACCTCTATTAAGTCTCCCCTCAATCTCCTCCGCTCCAGAGAGAACAGCCCCAGCTCCCTCAACCTTTCCTCATAAGACCGACACTCCAAACCAGGCAGCATCCTGGTAAATCTCCTCTGCACTCTTTCCAGCGCTTCCACATCCTTCTTATAGTGAGGTGACCAGAACTGCACGCAATATTCCAAATGCGGTCTCACCAAGGTCCTGTACAGTTGCAGCATAACCCCACGGCTCTTAAACTCCAACCCCCTGTTAATAAAAGCTAACACACTATATGCCTTCTTCACAGCTCTATCCACTTGAGTGGCAACCTTTAGAGATCTGTGGATATGGACCCCAAGATCTCTCTGTTCCTCCACAGTCTTCAGAACCCTACCTTTGACCCTGTAATCCACATTTAAATTTGTCCTACCAAAATGAATCACCTCACATTTATCAGGGTTAAACTCCATTTGCCATTTTTCAGCCCAGCTTTGCATCCTATCTATGTCTCTTTGCAGCCTACAACACCCCTCCACCTCATCCACTACTCCACCAATCTTGGTGTCATCAGCAAATTTACTGATCCACCCTTCAGCCCCCTCCTCTAAGTCATTAATAAAAATCACAAAGAGCAGAGGACCAAGCACCGATCCCTGCGGCACTCCACTAGCAACCTGCCTCCAGTCTGAAAATGTTCCATCCACCACCACCCTCTGTCTTCGATCAGATAGCCAGTTACCTATCCAATCGGCCAACTTTCCCTCTATCCCACACCTCCTTACTTTCAGCATAAGCCGACCATGGGGGACCTTATCAAACGCCTTACTAAAATCCATGTATATGACATCAACCGCCCTACCTTCATCAACACACCTAGTTACCTCCTCAAAAAATTCTATCAAATTTGTGAGGCACGATTTGCCCTTCATAAATCCGTGCTGACTATCCCGGATTAATCCGCATCTTTCTAAATGGTCGTAAATCCCATCCCTAAGGACCTTTTCCATCAATTTACCAACCACCGAAGTCAGACTAACCGGTCTATAACTACCAGGGTCATTTCTATTCCCTTTCTTAAACAGAGGAACAACATTTGCAACTCTCCAGTCCTCTGGCACCATCCCCGTGGACAGTGAGGACCCAAAGATCAAAGCCAAAGGCTCTGCAATCTCATCCCTCGCCTCCCAAAGAATCCTAGGATACATTTCATCAGGCCCAGGGGACTTATCGACCTTCAGTTTATTCAAAACTGCCAGTACATCCTCCCTCCGAACATCTATTTCCTCCAGCCTATTAGCCTGTAACACCTTCTCTTCCTGAAAAACATGGCCCCTCTCCTTGGTGAACACTGAAGAAAAGTATTCATTCATCACCTCGCCTATCTCTACTGATTCCATACACAAGTTCCCACCACTGTCCTTGACCGGCCCTAACCTCACCCTGGTCATTCTTTTATTCCTCACATAAGAGTAAAAAGCCTTGGGGTTTTCCTTGATCCGACCCGCCAAGGACTTCTCATGTCCCCTCCTAGCTCTCCTCAGCCCCTTTTTCAGCTCATTCCTTGCTAACTTGTAACCCTCAATCGAGCCATCTGAACCTTGTTTCCTCATCCCTACATAAGCTTCCCTCTTCCTTTTCACAAGACATTCCACCTCTTTTGTGAACCACGGTTCCCTCACTCGGCCATTTCCTCCCTGCCTGACAGGGACATACCTATCAAGGACACCCAGTATTTGTTCCTTGAAAAAGTTCCACTTTTCATCAGTGCCTTTCCCTGACAGTTTCTGTTCCCATCTTATGCCCCCTAATTCTTGCCTAATCGCATCATAATTACCTCTCCCCCAATTGTAAGCCTTGCCCTGCCGTCCGGCCCTATCCCTCTCCATTGCAATAACAAAAGACACCGAATTGTGGTCACTATCTCCAAAGTTCTCACCCACAACCAAATCTAACACTTGGCCCGGTTCATTTCCCAGTACCAAATCCAATGTGGCCTCACCCCTTGTCGGCCTATCCACATATTGTGTCAGGAAACCCTCCTGCACACACTGCACAAAAAGTGCCCCATCCAAACTATTCGACCTACAAAGGTTCCAATCAATATTTGGAAAGTTGAAGTCCCCCATGACAACTACCCTGTGACCCCCACACATATCCATAATCTGCTTAGCAATTTCTTCCTCCACTTCTCTATTACTATTTGGGGACCTATAGTAAGCATTGCTTATAATCTTCCAAAATTCCTGATTCTGGAAGAATCCCAGCGGATTAGAAAATGGCAAATATAACATCTTTATTCAAGAAAAGTGGGAGACAGAAAGCAAGAAACTACAGGGCAGTTAGTCTAACATTTATCATGGGGAAATTGTTAGAATCCATTATTAAGGAGGTTATAGCAGAATACTTAGAAAATCATATTGTGATCTGGCAGAGTCAACGTAGCTTTGAACATAGAACATAGAACAGTACAGCACAGAACAGGCCCTTCGGCCCACGATGTTGTGCCGAGCTTTGTGGAAGGGAAATCGTGTTTTTATTTGTGTATTAGGGGTTTAACTTATATTAGAGTTTTTTGAGGAAGGAACAAGCAAAGTGGATAAAAAGGAACCTGTAGATGTGATGCACTTGGATTTCCAAAAGGCATTTGATAAGATGCCACATCCAAGGTTACTACAAAAGAGCAGGGCAAATGGGGTTAGGAGGTAACATATTAACATGGATAAAGGGTTGGTTAGCTAATAGGAAGCAGAGTAAGGATAAATGGGTCTTTTCAGGTTGGCAAGCTAGTGGAGTGCCTTAGGAATCAGTGCTTGGGCCTCAACTATTTACAATCTATATTAATCACTTGGATGAAGGGACCAAATGTATAATAGCTAAATTTGCTGATGATGACAAGATAGGTAGGAAACGAAGTTATCCAGAAGGGGCAGAGTGTCTGCAAAGGGTTAAGCAAGTGGGCAAAAAACTGGCAGATGGAGCATAATGTGGGAAGATGTGAATTTGTCAACTTTGGCAGGAATATTGGAAAAGCAGTATACTACTTAGATGGAAAGGGATTGCAGAACTTGATGGTATTGAGGGATTTGGGTGTCCTGGTACAATAATCAGAAAAAGTTAGTCTGCAGGTACAGCATAGGAAGGCAAATGTAATATTGTTGTTTATTGTGAATAGAATATAGAAGTAGGGAAGTTTTATGCAGCTGTACAAGGCCTCGGTGAGACCACATCTGGAGTAAAGTGCTTTGGTCTCCTCATTTGAAAAAAAAAGATATAATTGCTTTAGAAGCAGTTCAGAGAAAGTTCACTCGACTCATTCTTGGGATGAAGAGCTTATGTTATGAAGGAAGGTTGAACAGGTTGGGCCTGTACCCAAGAGTTTGGAAGAATGAGAGGTGATCTTATTGAAACATGTAAGATCTTGGGTTGATACAGAGAGCAGTGGAGGTTGGATCATTGAATGCATTCAAGGTTGAGGTTGACAGACTTTTGATTTACAAGGAATTAAAGTAAAGTTTTTAAGTTTATTTATTTGTCACAAGTAGGCTTCACATTCACACTGCAATGAAGTTACTGTGAAAATCCCCTAGTCGCCACAGTCCAGTGCCTGTTCAGGTACACTGAGGGAGAATTTATCATGACCAATTCACATAACCTGCACATCTTTGGACTGTGGGGGGAAACCAGAGCATCCGGAGGAAACCCACGCAGACACGGGAAATGTGCAAACTCCACACAGACAGTGACCCACGCCGAGAATCAAACCCGGGGATCGAACCTGGGTCCCTGGCGCTGTGAGGCAGCAGTGCTAACCACTGAGCCACCATGCCGCCCTGCAGGTACAGCATTCAATGGGTATGGGGTGGGTGGGGTGTGGTGGAAGGATGGGAGGAGGCAGGCAGGAAAGTGGATTTGTGGCCCCAATCAGATCAGCCATGATATTATTGGACGGCAGAGCAGGCTCAATAGGTCAAAAGCCCCTATTTTGTATGATCCTATGGTCTTACCATAATCTTCCTCTCAGGATAGGTGGGATATTGGGGGAGGCACAGGGAAATTCTCCCCCATGCTTCTTTCCCATCATAAAAATGGTGTCATGCATGTTAACTTTCTCTGCAAAATAGAAAGACTTCCAGTTATATTGTACCTGTCACCCAAAGGGTGGAATCTCCTTCAGTATTGCATTGGAATATCAGCCTGGATTTTGTGCTATCTTTCTCAGGTGGGATTTTGATCCCATAAACCTCTGACCCAAGAGGTGAGAGTGTAACCAACTGAGCCATGGTTGACATCCATTCAAATGGACATCGTTAGTCTCTAGCTCTTATGACTAGTGGATTTTCACAGTCACTTCATTGCAACGTTGGTGTAAGCCTGCTTGTGACAATAATAAATAAACTTATTAGCAAATAAACAACTGTCATTAGTGGCTGCTTTCAAAGAAAAAAACTGTTGATTCTGATATAAAAGCCGTCATAAAGCTGGAATATTTAACTCTGTGTCGCTCCCCACAGATACTACCAGGCCTGATGAACGTTTTTAGCATTTTATCTTTTTATTTGGTATTTTTAAATGTTCTTTTTCTTAAACAAAGAGTTGACTTGCCAACCAATCAGTATCCTTTTCTCATGCAGTATAAATTGTTGCTGTCTTTGTAATTTGGCATTCTTGCACCAGTCCTGATGAGTGCAGGATGAAAAGCTTTGACAGCATGTCTCTTTTCATCAATACTGGCAATAAAGTCACCACTTTCTGTTACATAGGAGAATGTATTTCAAACTATTACATGTAATTGCATATCCATCCAGCAGATGGAGCCTATTGATAGCGGTAACAAACACACACTCATTATTAAGATGATTTTCTATTAGTTCATTCAAGCACTTATCATTCCTGAGTGGAAACAGACATTATTGTGCTTTAATGATAACCACCATAGTTTAAAGCAGAGGCAGATTTACCATGAAACACGCCATGCTGAGCCTCTGCACTGTAGGGATTCTATGGTTCTATGAACTCTATGAATGATTAACTTGAGGTGCAGGTATGTGAGACAATGAAGAGAGGCGAGGGAGAGGCTGCTGAGGTTTGCAAAGCATGTGGGCCCAAGCAGGTTTGTGCTGGGTGCTGCCACTAATAGTGGACTCAGGCAAGCAATAGCGAGGCTTGACCACTGAATCAAGCCATGAGCAGGTCAACTGCCGAGCAGGCGAGGTGAGCAGGTTTGTGCCAGGCACCGGCACTAGGGACCTCAGGCCAGCAACAGTAACCCAGGGAGCGTGAGGCCCAACACCCTGAATCAAGCCTTAGCCACGAGAAGACAATGAGTGAGGAAGGGAGCTGCCTTAAAGATCATCAAAAGTGATGTGAGTGAGATTGTGAGAATGGGAGAGTGTGAGTGGTGAGGTGAGACTGAGAGAGGATGGGGGTGGGGGAAAGAGTGTAAGCGTACGGGAGGGGTAGAGTGTGTGAGGGGGTTAGCCAGGGTTGCAGATTTGCAGGAAGAGTCTGCGAGGGCTGGGTTGCACGATGGAGGGAGAGTTTGTGATGGGGGTTGGGGGTCTATGGAGAGGGAGAATTTGTGAGGGGGGTATTGGGCAGGAGGAGAGTAGAGTGAGTGTTGTTTGAGATCCAGAATCACAGCTTCACAGTTAAAAGATAAATCCAATTTTTACAGAGCTTGAATTGAAGCTGAATAAAAACGTGGGATTGACTGTGCAAATGCCTGCTCTTTCAGACACTTCCTTAGCTGCCTAAAATCAAGATCAGTTTCTTTAGCAATATGAGGCCACACTATCAATCTGGCAGTCAAAAACACAGGAAAGTGAAAGGTAGGCAAGAAGTCAAAGCCAGGCAAAAAGACATTTTGTCATTTTACTTTAAAAAGTTTGACTTTTTAAACAGTGCACAAACTGCTCATTCATCCTAATCCAAAAATATGAGTGAGTTAGTTGATAGAGTCATAGAGCCATAGAGGTTTACAGCATGGAAACAGGCCCTTTGGCCCAACTTGTCCATGCCACCCTTTTTTTTAAACCCCTAAGCTAGACCCAATTGCCCGCATTTGGCCCATATCCCTCTATACTCATCTTACCCATGTAACTGTCTAAATGCTTTTTAAAAGACAAAATCGTACCCACCTCTATTACTACCTCTGGCAGCTTGTTCCAGACACTCACCACCCTCTGTGTGAAAAAGTTGTCCCTCTGGACCCTTTTGTATCTCTCCCCTCTCACCTTAAACCTATGCCCTCTAGTTTTAGACTCCCCTACCTTTGGGAAAAGATATTGACTATCTAGCTGATCTATGCCCCTCATTATTTTATAGACCTCTATAAGATCACCCCTCAACCTCTTATGGTCCAGAGAAAAAAGTCCCAGTCTATCCAACCTGTACTTATAACTCAAACAATCAAGTCCCGGTAGCATCCTAGTAAGTCTTTTCTGCACTCTTTCTACTTCAATAATATCCTTTCTATAATAGGATGACCAGAACTGTACACAGTATTCCAAGTGTGGCCTTATCAAAGTCTTGTACAACTTAAGAAAGACGTCCCAACTCCTGTATTCAATGTTCTGACCAATGAAACCAAGCATGCTGAATGCCTTCTTCACCACTCTGTCCACCTGTGACTCCACTTTCAAGGAGCTATGAACCTGTACCCCTAGATCTCTTTGTTCTGTAACTCTCCACAATGCCCTACCATTAACTGAGTAAGTCCTGCCCTGGTTCAATCTACCAAAATGCATCACCTCGCATTTATCCAAATTAAACTCCATCTGCCATTCGTCAGCCCACTGGCCCAATTGATCAAGATCCCGTTGCAATCTGAGATAACCTTCTACACTGTCCACTATGCCACCAATCTTGGTGTCATCTGCAAACTTGCTAACCATGCCTCCTATACTCTCATCCAAATCATAAATATAAATGACAAATAACAGTGGACTCAGCATCGATCCCTGAGGCACACCGCTGGTCACAAGCCTCCAGTTTGAAAAACAACCTTCTACAACCACCCTTTGGCTTCTGTCATCAAGCCAATTTTGTATCCATTTAGCTACCTCACCCTCGATCCTGTGATATTTAACCTTATGCAACAACCTACCATGCGGTACCTTATCAAAGGTCTTGCTAAAATCCATGTAGACAACATCAACTGCACTGCCCTCATCTACCTTCTTGATTACCCCTTCAAAAAACTTGATCAAATTTGTGAGACATGATTTTTCACTCACAAAGCCATGCTGACCGTTCCTAATCAGTCTTTGCATCTCTAAATGCCTGTAGATCCTGTCTCTCAAAATACCTTCCAACAATTTACCCACCACAGATGTGAGGCTCACCAGTCTGTAGTTCCCAGGCTTTCCCCTGCAGTCCTTTTTTAAACAAAGGCACAACATTTGCCACCCTCCAATCTTCAGGCACCTCACCCGTGACTATTGATGATACAAATATCCCTGCTAGGGGACCCGCAATTTCCTCCTTAGCCTCCCACAATGTCTTGGGATACACTTCATCAGGTTCCGGGGATTTATCTACCTTGATACGCTTTAAGACTTCCAGCACCTCCTTCTCTGTTACATGTACACTCCTCAAGACATCATTATTTATTTCCCCAAGTTCCCTAACATCCATGCTTGATGATATAGACTTACCAATTTCCAGAGATATCACATCACCTGAAAAGTTTTAACCGCCATTGCACTCAAGACTGGCCACAGAAAGTCTCTTAAAGGACAAACAATGGAATCTTGACAGACAAAACCATTGATATTGAATTTGGACTCACTGGACACTCCACTCACGTGAATTTACAGCAATAACTTATTTGATTTTGTGAGAGGAAGTAAACTTTTATTTTTGAAGTTGAATGAGGCTCTGTGAAATATACCGAATGGCAGCGTGTGCATCTTGTTGACTGGAGCATTTGCTCCTGCATAGGACTCAAAGAAAAAGTCAAAACACAAAGTGCCTGATGAAAGGGCCCTACATTGGGATAAGTGACGGAATACTGCAGGCCACCCTTCAGTCATTGCTGCCAAATCTTCAATATCCATCTTTCCCTTGCAAACCCCACCCTGTGACCCCCGTTCTGCCATCCCTCACCTGTTCTTGGGTCCCTTCTCAGTCTGAGAC
Source organism: Mustelus asterias (assembly GCF_964213995.1). Lineage (NCBI taxonomy): Eukaryota > Metazoa > Chordata > Chondrichthyes > Carcharhiniformes > Triakidae > Mustelus > Mustelus asterias. The sequence goes on along the minus strand of NC_135806.1, from coordinate 59,542,242 downwards.
TTTGGGTGGGTGTCATACTGGCAGCAGCCAGTACATGGTGCTGCTGAGTATGAAAAGTATGCCTCTGATTGGCCAGCAGGTTGTGCTGGGAGGGACTTCCACATCCAGGGTCCTTGACCCTTGGGGGGTGGACCTGCTATTAGCCTGAGTGGTGAAGGAAGTGGTGAGTCATTTTGAAATGAGGTGACATGGGGATCCCATCTGTTCCCCAGCTGAGGCCCCCATTGTCTCCACAAGAGTTCAGCCCATGGACTTTTCAACAAGAATCATTCTTGAATGATGAGGGTATGAAAGAGGTTGAGGGTCTTTGACTCAGACATCTTTACATAAGTAGATGGTTTGAACTCAAGTGTCTACCTTTTCTTGCCCAAGATTTCTGACCACTGGAGTCAATTCCATTTGCCAACTTCATCTGCTTTTATTTCCATCTGCCTTACTGCCATAATCTCAGTTATTTACACATGTTGTAATTATATTTTATTTCTCTCATTACGATCCAATAATCTAATAATTTCACTTCAAGTATTTAACCATCTCCTTTTTCCTTTTAAGCTCTTCATAAACTATTGCACTTCCTTTTAGCATAATTTGTCTTCCTGTTGTTTTATCCTTTTTAAATGCTCTCTGTCTGGAATTATTTATAGTTCTGATGAAGAGTCTATACCTGGAATGGTAACAGAATGTCCAAGGGAGCTACCTAACTGATTTAGTGTTTACTGAAGTTTCTGCTTCCATTTCAACTTTACAGCATGGGTAGAACTTTCCAGTTTCTCACTGGCAGCTTTACAGGCAGAGGGGCCTTGGAATTCTCTGGGTGACCTTCCCGCCTGCCCTAACCCATCTGCAATGTTACAGGGTGTGGGTGAAGCCTGGAGAGACTTGCTTGTCCTCATCCCAATTGAGGCGTACAGGTGGCCTCCTGAGTAAGGGGCAGAAGTTGTGCATCCAGCCAATTAATACTCCTTGGAGCATTACCTGCAGGGCAGCTGTCATCAGTGAGGATGTGTTACCCGCCCTTCAGATGGTGGGAAGGGGAACCCTGTTGATCGAAAAATTTTGCACCATGTATTTTTTACTTTTTGAAGATCTACAGCATAGGTATTTTCACCTCCACTTGCAGCATTCCATCTCAGGAAGTCTGCCTCAGACAGATTGCCTCATTTATACATTTTCAGATACTAATTGTTGAGGAAATAGTGCTAAATTGCACACTCCAACTGATGCGAAACACTAACACATTCTGAATTGAAGGAAAACTTATAAATATTCTCACTACATTATTACAGCCACGTTACCATTGTGGCACCATAAACTGAACACAATTATCCTGGGTGCGCATGTGACTCTCCTAACTACACACTTCTTATCAGATAGTGGAACAGGTCACAAGCTAGTGGCTATCACTAAAAATAGGCCCTTCTGGTGTTTAACAGTTTCGCTTTAAAAATCCTGATGCTGAGAAGATTGCTGCAATATTCTTTATTTCTGGAACAGACGTTTAAATCTCTGCAAAATACAATGAATAGTTAGTTATTAGTCAGCTAATTCAGCCACACGTAACATCTTGTGTGTAGGTAGCTTTGTCGCACAGAAAACCTGCCAGTATGCTTTTGGTGGGTGATTAATTTTGATGTCTGTACTAATTTATTTTGGGGAATTGTATTTAACACTGGAAAAAATCAATATGACTGTAATAAATACAGTAAGTGGCTAATACTGATGAAGACATTTAGGAAATGGTTTTAAGAAAACACAGACTATGAATATCTGTAAAACCTCTCCCCAGAATTAAAGCACAAGAACCCATTATTATTCTTTATAATTAAGTAGACACATCCATTTAGTAAGTAACTTGCTGTTCCTACCTAAATAACCTTACTTCATGACAGGAGTGTTAATATAGGGCAGATATTTCAAACAAGTTAGAGTTGAGGCTATGTAAAATATCATGTGCCTGGTGTTGGCAGTACTAATTCCTTCTCACCTAGCATAACAGAGCAAAATATTTTTTGCCATGTATATTGATGAAGAAATCATTTTAATTTGTTTTCAGTCTGTTTCTAGCTCTGCACCACACCACAAGCTTTGTAAAGGAATTTTGTTGTCGTTGCAAGGTTGCCCGCAAGTAGTCTGATGTGCTTCATATATAAAGAACCTTTTTAGTCAGCAGAGGAGGTAACTTGAGAATGATAATATCAGCCCCCATGAGCTTTGATTTAGTCCATTTAATCTATGTTCCTGTTTTTATTCTATTGGGCATTTGTGTTCATATCTGCAACAAGTTCTACAACTTAATTGTGAAGTAGGTTATCATGATTGACTATACATTATTATGAACAGTCAGGCTGATTGATTCATGTATAATACCTTGACTGTTGGTGGTTTTGTCACTGGGCACTCCTTGCAAGATTTCAGGATCATGTGATTTCTGCATGGAATCTGTTTGAGAAGATAACATTGTAGAAAAGGATGTGCTTATCTAATTCTGTTCAATTGAGAGAAAACACATTGTTCAAGGGTAAAAAATGCCCCATGATTAATGACGCATGCCTGGCCATGTTCAAAACAACTCAAATGTATATAAACATTTCCAGGTTTCAAAAACGGTGCAGCAACATTGGGATGTTTTAAACATGTGTCCCTGCTTATCTGTGATAAAGTAGCTGTTACCTATATAAAGCATTACATTGTGCTTTCAGTCTAACAGTAGAATGTTGAACTCCCACTCAGGGTCTCAAGGCTATTTCTAATCTCTGCTCACATTCCGTCTCAGCTACCTTCTATCACTACGTTTCAACAGTTCTAATCCAGGCCATTATAGATGGATGGCTTATTGTGGTGAGGCATTCCATATTTAGGAGTAAAAATCACAACAGTTGTGTTTCCTCTTGGATTAAACTGATATACTGATCGCTGTGGTTATGAGCCAACAAATGTTTCAATTCTATCTATGGTTCACCAAGGTATAAAACTTGAGGGAAAGGGTGTTTTCTGATTGACACATCACACATTTTGGGGCAATATGATGGATTCATATGCATCACTGTGGTGATATATTCCGGAGTGTGGAATCCAGTTTCTGGCTTGCAGTTAGCTAACATTAAAGCAATTATCAAAGCAATTTGTTCTTGTTCCAAAATGCAATAAAACCAGGACAGCAATAACTTACATTAATGGCAAAATATAAATACGATGAAACGTCTCAGGACCTTTCACAGGAGCATTGTAAAACAAACTACAATATTGAGACACATAAAGCTTGGCCAAACAGGTAGGTCTTGAAGACAGAAAATAAGGAAAGAGAGGAGGAGAGAGGCCATTCCAGAGATCAGGGCCTGGATTTTCCACACTTCCCCCTGCCCAATCCCCACACCAGGTTTACCCGTGCCATTGACCGCCTGTGGAATCTTCCAGTCCTGCTGAAGTCTTTGGTTTTTTGTGCAGCTCACCCTCTGCACTGTTGGGGACCCAGCCAAGAGAGTTCAACTTTGGAAGGACCGGATGATCCCACCCATGAAAGGGGCTGAAAAATCCTACTCGAGGGCTCAGGCAACGGAGTATGCGGCCACCAATGGTGGAGCAATTTAAATCAGATATTCACAAGAGGTCAGAATTAGAGGAGTGCAGACATTTCAAAATGTTGTGGGACTGGAGGATGTTGCAGAGATAAGCAGGGATTAGGCCATTGAGGAATTTGAGACATGGATGAAATATTTAAAATTAAAATGTTGCTTGATGGAGATGTAGCCCAGTGAATACAGAGGTGAGAGGTGAACAGGACTTAATCCGAGTTAGGACACAGATCAGTGAGTTTTAAATGACCTAAAGTTTACAGAGGGTGGAGTATGGGAGACCAGCCAGGAACACATTGGCATAGTCAAGCCAGGAGGTCATGAAGGCATGAATGAGGGTTTCCGCAGTAGATGAGCTAAGACAGGGACAAAGTTGGGCAATGCTGCACAGATGAAAATTGGTGGCCTTAATTATAACATGAATATATATCTCAGGATCAAATGTAACACTATGGCTGCCAACAGACTGGATAATCTCACAATGTTGCCAGGAAGGAGGATAGAATCAGTAGCTCATGAACAGTGTTGGAACTGGGACCAAAAACAATGAGTGGAGGTGGGCAGAGATGCGTGAAACCTTCTGCTTTTCACTCAATTGTTTTTTTTTCATTTCTGGGACATGGACATCATTGGCTGGCCAGCATTTATTGCCCATCCCTAGTTGCCCTTGAACTGAGTGGCTTAAGTTAAAGTTTATTTATTAGTAAGACTGAAGTTACTGTGAAAATCCCCTAGCCACCACACTCCGGTGCCTGTTCGGGTCAATGCTCCTAACCAGCCCATCTTTCAGAATGTGGGAGGAAACCGGAGCACCCGGAGGAAAAACCCATGCAGACATGGGGAGAACGTGCAAACTCCACACAGGCAGTGACCCAAGCCGGGAATCGAACACGGGTCCCTGGTGCTGTGAAGCAGCAGTACTAACCACTGTGCTACTGTGCCGTCCCGGCTTGCTAGGCCATTTCAGAGGGCAGCTGAGAGTCAACCACATTGCTGTGACTCTGGAGTCACATGTAGGTCAGACCAGGTAAGGACGTCTTTCCTTCCCTAAAGGACATTAGTGAACCAGATGGGTTTTTCAGACAATCAACAATGGTTTCACAGTCATCAGTAGATTCTCAATTCCAGATATTTTTTATTGGATTCAAATTACATCATCCGCCATGGTGGGATTCGAACCTGAGTCCCCAGAACATTAGATGAGTTTCTGGATTAATAGTCTAGCGATAATACTACTAGGCCATCACCTCGTTAGCAACCCTTTGTAGTTCTTTGCGGTCTTGGTCAGAGCAGGAGCCATACCAAGCTATGATATATCCGGAAAGGATGCTTGCAAGGAAGTTTTCAAGAAGTCTTAAGTTAAAGGAACAAAAATGAACTGCCTTGAGAACAGGATACTGTTCATGGAAGTCAAAGTCAGACCTGAGAAGAGATCATGAGATATGCTGCAGACAAGTCACATATCTGAAGTAATCGTAACATTTGATTGTAGGGTTCACTAGATTGATTACAAAGATGAGGGGTTTGTCTTATGAAGACCTATATTCTCTAGAGTTTAGAAGAATGAGGGGAGATCTAATTGAGGTACATAAGATGCTAAAGGGATTGACAAGGTAGACGTAAAGAGAATATTTCCTCTCGTAGGGCAATCTAGAACAAAAGGTAATAGTTTTAGGATGAGGGGTGGCAAATGCAAAATGGAGATGAGGATAAATTACTTCTCTCAAAGGGTTGTGAATCTGTGGAATCCACTAACTCCAGAGTGCGATGGATGCAAGGCATTGAGTAAATTTAAGGAGATAGACAGATTTTTAATTAGTAATGGGTTGAAGGGTTATGGAAAACGAGCAGGAAAGTGGAGTTGAGGCTGAGACAAGATCAGCTATGATTGTATTGAATGGCAAAGCAGGCTTGAGGGGCTGAAATGCCTACTCCTGCATATAACAACTCTTATGTTCTTATATCCTTAGTTCTGATGTTTGAAGTAATATTCTGTTGGGGACTAAGTACGTGATTGTATGTAGAAGTTTAGATGCATGTTGCAGTTCAACATAAAGGAAGCCTGAAAGGAGAGGTGGAAAATCTGGTGGTGGATTCCTCGTTAAAATCACAGCAGAGGCTTTGTTTGAAGTGATAGTTGGAAAACATGGAGTGGACTCTGAATGAAAATAGCTGATGGAAAGTGTTGTTTGAAGGAAGATTTTAAGGTGTGACTTTTTAAGAGTGGAGTTTGGAAACACTTAAATGATAATCATCTGGGGGGAGTTTGAGGAGAAATCCACTGAAGATGGGTTGAGTGACACCTGCCATTTTGTTCAGAGTGGGTGTTATCTTTGAGAATTATACAATTGTGAAGTTAAGGGGAGAGTGAAGGAGTGTTATTTTACAATCAAACTTTTCATGTTTAATAAATGAACTTTCCTTGTTTAAAAAGTAATTAGCAGTCCTGTGACTCTGTTCTTCCGCATTTTCTAAAAAATGTAAACGTTATGGTCTTTTGAACCAGGGTTCCATTCTGGGATCTTCCCATCCAGTTATAACACCATTGAATTTGTAACGTTAATATTTTATTTGATGCAGTGTGAGGGTGGAAACCTGATTAGAGGGATTCAAACATGGAATATAGAGTATCAGTTACTAGTGGGTTTTTAGTCTCTGATAGTTATACTTCAATTTTTAATGATTTCATGGAACTTTAATTGAATAGAATAACACATCAGGAAACTGTTGAGATTAGTCTTTGACCTGTGCTGACTTAGTGGATCTCTACTGCAATGCTACAGTTGGCATCAATATTCCTGTGCAAGGGAGGGAGAGTTCCCAATCCCAATAATTATCCAGTGATTCTGGAACGTGCCCTTAACGGACAACAAACAAAGACAAAGCCAGACTGGACTGTGGTGGTTGCTATGGTTGAATGCCTGCCAAAGCTTACATGCAAAATCAAGAGTGTGCAGAAATATTAACCTGGATGGGTTCAGCCACAGCAAGACAGGAATGTTAAACCCAACCCTGACAGAGTTGCACGTATTATCAGTATACCTGTCACTGGATGAACATCCATTCCTCCCCTCAACTCCATCTTATTAGTGATCTCCAGGATACACTGGGGCAAATAACAAAGGCCACCTTTTGGCTGTTGCTCCCTATGACCACCAGTAGCAAGAGGAACAAGATTAAAATTGCTGTAGAAACGTCACCGCACACTATCCTGAATTGATGTGGAGATGCCGGCATTGGACTGGGGTGGGCACAGGAAGAAGTCTCACAACACCAGGTTAAAGTCCAACAGGTTTATTTGGAATCACTAGCTTTCAGAGCGCTGCTCCTTCATTAGGTGAGTCACCTGACTTTAACCTTGGACTTTAACCTGGTGTTGTGAGACTTCTTACTGTGACCTGAATTGGACATGTATCACCATTCCTCCATCATAGGGTTATTATCCTGGAATTCCCTATTTAAATCCATTGTTGAAGTACCATTGCCAAAAGGACATCAGCAGTAACAGGAGAAAGACCATCACCATCCGCTTAAGGTGATGAGGGACATGCAAAATATGGCCCTGCACTCCCCTCATCAATCCTTTTTGTTACTTCCTCAAAGAATTTGATCAAATTAGTAAGACGTGATCGTCCCCTAACAAAATCATGCCGACTATCCCTGATCAATTTGCTCCTCTCCAAGTGACATCTTATCCTGTCTCTCAGAATTGATTCCAACAATTTTCTCACTGCTGAAGTCAGGCTGATCAGAATATAATTATCTGGCCCATCCCTCACACCCTTAGAATCCCTACAGTGCAGGAAGAGGCCATTCGGCCCATCGCGTTTGCACCGACCACAATCCCACCCAGGCCCCACCCCCATATCCCTACATATTTTACCCGCTAATCCCTCTAACCTACACATCTCAGGACACTAAGGGGCAATTTTAGCATGGCCAATCAACCTAACCTGCACATCTTTGGACTGTGGGAGGAAACCGGAGCACCTGGAGGAAACCCACGCAGACACGAGGAGAATGTGCGAACTCCACACAGACAGTGACCCAAGCCGGGAATCGAACCCAGGTCCCTGGAGCTGTGAAGCAGCAGTGCTAACCACTGTGCTACCGTGCCACCCCCACTGTGCTACCATGCCACCCTTGTTAAATAATGGGACAATGCTTGCAGCCCTCCAGTTCTTTGATACCTCACCTGTGTCTTTTGAGGATTGGAAATTGATCCTCAGACCTTCACTAGTCTGTCTCTTTCTTTCTTTAACAGCCTGGGACACAATCCAACTGGCCATGGATAGATTGTCCACCTTCAAGTTTGCCAATCTTTCCAGTGCCGCCTCTCTCTTTATTCTTATTGTACCTAATGTTTTGCACTCCTTCTCATTAACTAAAATGTTTGCATCATCCCTCTCTTTAGTGAAGAGAGAGACAACCTATTCAATCAGAACACTGCTCACATCTTCTGCATTAGCACATAAGTTATCAAGTACATCTCTGATAGGCCCTACCCTTTCCTTGATTATCTCCTGCTCTCAATGTACTGGTAAAACATCTGTGTTTTCCTTAATATTATCTGTCAACATTTTTTCGTATCCTCACTTTGCTGTCCTAATATCCTTTTTTACTTCACCTTTGCACTTTCTATACTCATTTAGGCTTTCTACAGTATTAAGCTATTTATGATGGTTATAAGCTTTCTTTTTCTGCTTTATCTTACCCTGTATACGTCTGGATAACTAGGGAGGTCCAGATTTGGCCGTCCCACCCTTTTTCTTTGTGGTGACATGTCCACACTCTGCCACTAGAACTCAATTTGAATGCCACCCACTGATCTGACACTGCTTCCAGTAGCTGACTGGAGTATAATTATCTGGTCACACCCTTTTTAAATAACGTTTGCAGGCATCCAGTCCTTTGATACCTCACCTGTATTTAGTGATACAATAGATATCTGTATCTAGTAGTTGCATCCAGTCCATTTTCACCAGTTTACCTCTTAGCTTTGTAAAATTTGTCTTCCCCCAATTTAGAACTTATTCCAGTTCTATCTTTGTCCTTTTCCATAATGATGCTAAGTCTGACTGTACTGTGAGCACTTTCTCCAAAATGGTTTCCCGCTGCTATTTTATCCACTTGCCCAGCTTTATTTCCTAAGACAAAATCTAGAATTGACCCCCACCCCAATTGGGCTTATTATGTGCTAGCTAAAAAAGTTCTCTTGAATGCAGTTTAAGAATTTTGTGGACTCTGTGTCCTTCTCATAGCTCATATCCCAATTGATAGTTGGATTAGTTGAAGTCTCCAACTATTATTGCCCTACTGTTTTTACACGCAGAAATCTGTCTATATGTTTTGCTCTTCTAACTCCCTTCCACTATTGGGGGTCTATAGCACATTCCTAGTAGTGTGGCTGTCCCTCAACCCCCCCACCCCACTTTTTTATTTCTGAGCTCAACCCATATTGTCTTATTTGACACTCCATTTAGTATATCATAGAAACATAGAAACCCTACAGTGTAGAAAGAGGCCATTCGGCCCATCAAGTCTACACCGACCACAATCCCACCCAGACCCTACCCCCATATATTTACCCGCTAATCCCTCTAACCTACCCATCTCAAGACACTAAGGGGCAATTTTAGCATGGCCAATCAACCTAACCCGCACATCTTTGGACTGTGGGAGGAAACCGGAGCACCCGGAGGAAACCCACGCGGACACGAGGAGAATGTGCAAACTCCACACAGACAGTGACCCAAGCCGGGAATCGATCCTCCTCATATCTGTAATTGATTCTTCAACCAATAATGCAACAACCCCACCATTTGTATGCTCCTCTCTACCCTGCCTGAAAACGCCATATCCAGTGAAGTCGAGCTGCCATTTCTGTCCCTGTTTAAGCCATGTTTCCGCTATAGCGATGATATCATGCTGCCCATGAGTCTTATCTGTGCTCTCAGCTCATCAGCTTTATTTGCTATACTCCTTGCATTTACATCTATACCTTTTAACATGGTCAAATTCCTATTGTAGTACGCTTTATAACCTGTGCTTCTTCTGTTTTTCAGAGCCACTCACTAATTTTCCATCTCCTGTTCCCTACTTTGAATTTGCCCTAAGGTTCTCATCCCCATACCAATCTAGTTTAAAGCATCCCAACAGTGCGAGCAAATCTCTCTGCAAGTATATTCATCTGAGTCTTATTCAGGTGTAGACCATGCAGCTTGAATCCCAATGCCTCAAAAATCTGATGCTCTCCCTCCAACACCATCTTTCCAGCCTATTTCTATGCTCACTAGAATGTGGGGCTGGGAGTCATCCTGAGATTACTGCTTTTCAATCTCCTTCCCAGCTCCCTCAAATCTGCTTTCAGGTCTTCATCCCTTTTCCTATCTAAGTTATTGGTACCAATGGACCATGACCTCTGGCTGAACACCCTCCCCCAGATGAATGTCCTGTAGCCACTCCACAACACCCTCGTCCCTGGCACCAGGGAGGAAACATACCGTCCGGAAGTCATATCTATGGTCACGGAAATGGCTGTCTGTTCCCCTAACTAACAAACCCACAAACGCTATTGCTCTTCCTTTCTTCTTCCTCCCCTCCTGTACAGCAGAGCCATGTGTGGTGTCACATTTATGCTCCAACTGCACATCCTCTGAGTAACAAACACCTTCACCAGTATCCAAAACGGAAAACTAATTGGTGAGTGAAACCCCAGGGGACTCCTGCACTAACTGCCTAGTTCTCTTGGACCGCCTGGCGGTCACCCATTCCCCCTCTGCCTCCAGTCTCCTAAGTTGCAGTGTGATGACCTCTCTGAGAGCATGCTGTCTCCAAAACCAGGAGCCCATGTTTCTGCAGCTGATGGTACTTCTTGCGCATGTGGTCAAACACCAGTAGCATCCACAACTTCCCACATATTACAGGATATTTGTTCCACATAACTGAGCGTCCTGCCATGGCTTCAATTTCCTTTCCTTACATCAACTTCAATTTACTTTGGTTTACATATATTACTTTATTTTACCTGGCCTTGATTTAGCTTTACTTTCCTTGCTTGTGTCTCTTACTTAAATCTAAAGAATGCATTTTTATAATTTTCATCTAAAGACCCTCCCTAACAGCAGTTTCACACCGACCAATGAAATAATATTTCTCCTGCAATGTCACTGAGTCAATAGTGCCAAATCTTGGATTTTTCAAATTTAGTCCTCTCGTGCAGCTTTTCAACTCTGGCAGGTTGAGACAGATAGAAAAAAGAAAGAACACCTTTCTCCTCTCCTCACCAAACTCCCTTATTCACCAATTACACAGTAATTACACTCTGTACCAGCTGCACTCAGTCTGGGGGATAAGCTATTAAAAGCTGCAAGGAGGCAAATTAATTTAGGATTTAGCCCAACATTCTGGCTTGAACTGTCACTGCCCTTTAGTGAAACTTCAAACAGTGAAAATGAATAGCTGGAGCTCTGACTAGTTGAGAGGCTGTTGCTCACAGCACCTCTGAGAGCATTCTCTCACTGCTTTACAAATGATCTCCAAATCTTTGAGTCACTTCACCCGTCTCAGATTTCATTCATCTTTGATCTGCACTTCCTGCTGTCAGTTTTCACAAAGGCATTGGAGCAGCTTTTGCAGCAGCTCTATGTTGCACCTTGATGAGGAACAAGATAAGATGCACCAGAAGCAACAGCAGCACCAGTTGCCTTCTCCTCAGCCACATGTTGCTCCACAGGACAGAAGGGATGGACACAGACTCCAGCTCTACAAATTTTTATTTTTTTATTTTTATACTTTTCCAATTCAATCAAATCAAATCCAATTCAGAGTCTCAACAAGTTGAGACATTTCAGATCCCGGCTGACAAGACAGGGCGAGCGACCAAACCACCCTGTCCTAGGCCTGATCTACATGAGCCAAGCTGATTGGAGAAGGGGGAGGTTCCGCCTCCAAGACTTGAGCTCATTTGCATCTTAGCCAAAAGGCCGAGATGCTGCTTTTAAAAATTGCTTCATATGAAACATATGAAGCTTCAGTGCAACCCAATGACCTCAACCAAGTGCGGCCGACCATGGGCTGCCGACCATACTACACTTGATCTTAGCCAAAAGGCCGAGAAGCGACTCCAGCTCTACAAATGCAACACTCCCCACCACTGGGTCTATAGTTCAAGGATTCAGCTATTGACGTGTGAGCATCAGTATCTCAGCATGCTCAGGCAGGTTGTGCTGATGTCTATGACTTTTTGGAACAAGATTTCTTTCCCAGTGGACCAGTCAGAAACTTCACTGGTGTCCTAAATCCTGTCCTTATATTATTATTTTTTTTAATTTCAAAAATATACTTTATTCACAAAAAAAACTCTCCAATAAAACATTGCAAAATTACAGATCCAAAAGTCATAAACAGTGCAAAAAAGAATCATTTTTACAGTACAATACAGTGCTTATTTACAAAACATTACATTTCGTTACATTTCATTTCTTAAAAACTATATACATGTGTCAGAGTTTACTGTGTGCCGTTATTTTTCAGGTTGACACACAGTTACGCAGGCCGAGGGTATTCTGCAGTTACCCGGCCCTCGGTCTGCCTCGGTTGAGACGCTTTACACGGTGGCCTTTCCCCATTGTGCCTTGGCGGCGGCTGCCCCAAGCTTGAGCGCGTCCCTGAGCACGTAGTCCTGGACCTTGGAATGTGCCAGTCTGCAACACTTGGTCGAGGACAATTCTTTCAGCTGGAAGATCAGCAAGTTTCGGGCGGACCAAAGCGCGTCCTTCACCGAGTTGATGACCCTCCAGCAGCGGTTGATATTTGTCTCGGTGTGCGTCCCCGGAAACAGCCCGTAGAGCACAGAGTCCTGCGTCACCGAGCTGCCCGGGACGAACCGCGACAAATACCACTGCATCTCGTTCCAGACCTTCTTTGCAAAGGCACATTCCACAAGGAGGTGTGCGACCATCTCCTCAGCCCCACAGCCGCTTCGAGGGCAGCGTGCGGTGAGGTTGAGACCTCGGGCGTGCATAAAGGATCTGACGGGGAGTGCCCTTCTCACCACCAGCCAAGCCAGGTCTTGGTGCTTGTTTGTGAGTTCTGGTGATGAGGCATTCTGCCAAATGACATTGACAGTCTGCTCAGGGAACCATCCGACATAATCTGCCGTCTCCTTTTCTCTCAGGGCCTCAAGGACATTACGTGCTGACCACTGCTTGATAGCCATGTGGTCAAAGGTGTGTTTCCGGAAGAATTTCTCCACGAAGTACAGGTGCTGCGGTACGGTCCAACTACTTGGAGCGTTCCGCGGCAATGTGGCCAGACCCATCCTCCGCAACACTTGGGACAGGTAGAACATCAAAAAATAGTGGCACTTGCTGTTACTGTACCGAGGATCTACACACAGCTTGATGCAGCCGCACACAAAGGTGGCCATCAGGATGAGGGCGGCGTTGGGAACGTTTTTCCCTCCGTTCTTTGGAGATTTGTGCATCGCCTCCCTCCAGACACGATCCATCTTTGATCTCCAGATGAACTTGAAGATGGCCCGGGTCACTGCTGCTGCGCAGGACTTGGGGAGAGGCCACACCTGCGCCACGTACAACAACACGGACAGGACCTCGCATCGGATCACAAGGTTCTTCCCAGTGATGGAGAGGGAGCGTTGCTCCCACAATCCCAATTTTTGTCTGGCTTTGGCGATGCGCTCCTCCCAGTTTTTGGCGCATGCCCCAGCCGCTCCGAACCATATCCCCAGCACCTTGAGGTAGTCTGCCCTAATGGTGAAGGGTACAAAGGATGTGTCAGGCCAGTTCCCAAAGAACATGGCCTCACTCTTACCCTGGTTGACTTTGGCCCCCGAGGCCAGCTCGAACTGCTCACAGACTCGAAGAAGCCTGCGAACAGACGAGGGGTCCGAGCAGAAAACAGCCACGTCATCCATGTAGAGGGAGGCTTTGACTTGCGTCCCTCCGCTGCGTGGGATTGTAACCCCTTTGATGCCTGGGTCGCTTCTGAGGGCCTTGGCAAAGGGTTCAATGCAACACACAAAAAGGACGGAGGAGAGAGGGCAGCCCTGCCTGACTCCAGACCTGATTTGAAACATATCTGATTCCCACCCATTGATTGAAACTGCGCTACTGATGTCTGTGTAGAGCAGTTGGATCCAATTGCAGATTCCCTCCCCAAAGCCCATTTTGGAGAGCACATCCATCATGTAGCTGTGCGATATTCTGTCAAACGCCTTCTCCTGGTCTAGACTGATGAGGCAGGTGTCCACCTGCCTGTCCTGCACGTAGGCGATCGTATCCCTGAGTAGCGCGAGGCTATCAGAGATCTTCCTGCCGGGTACAGCACAGGTTTGATCAGGATGGATCATTGACCCCAGAGCAGACTTGACCCAGTTGGCGATGACCTTGGCCAGAATCTTGTAATCCACATTCAATAGTGAAATAGGTCTCCAATTTCTAATTTCTTCCCTTTCCCCCTTCTGCTTGTAGATGAGGGTAATGATGCCTTTCCTCATGGATTCTGACATGCTGCCTTCCAGAAGCATACTCTCGTATACTTCCAGGAGGTCCGGGCCCGTCAAGTCCCACAATGCCGAGTAAAACTCAGCTGGTAAGCCGTCGCTACCAGGAGTTTTACCCTTCTGAAGGGACTCGACGGCCTTTGTCAGCTCATCCAGAGCTACCGGTCTGTCCAGGCTCTCCCGCTCGCCGTCGTCCAAGACTTGCATGATAGACGACAGGAAAGACTGGGAGGCCATGCTGTCTGTTGGCTTCAGGTCATACAGTCCGGCATAGAAGGATTTGCAAATCCTCAGAATGTCAGACTGCGATGACCTTACAGAGCCATCTTCTTCCTTCAGGCTTGTGATCACAGAGGTTTCTCTGTGCACCTTCTGGAAGAAGAAGCGCGAGCACGTTTCGTCCTGCTCCACGGAGCGGACCCTGGACCGGAAGATAACCTTGGAGGCCTCCGAGGCAAAGAGCGAGGCTTGCTGGCTCTTCACCTCCCGGAGGTCCTCCTTGACATCAACCCCCATCGACTGCAGTTGGAGTAGCTCCTGCATGCTTTTCTGGAGTCGGGACATTTCCCCCCGTCTCTCCCTGGCCTTCTGAACCCCTTTTCGGGTAAAGAACCTCTTGATGTTGCCCTTAATGGTTTCCCACCAGAGCGATGGAGACTCAAAGAAGGGTTTCACGGTTCTCCAACCGTGGTAAACCTTCTTGAGTTCCTCGAGGTTCTCTGGGGTCAATAGTTCTACATTAAGCTTCCAGGACCCCCTGCCCACTTTCTGGTTTTCCTCCAGCTGACAGTCTGCCAGCAGGAGGCAGTGGTCAGAGAAGAACACCGGCTTGACGCGGTGGACCTGACCGTGAGCGCGCGGGATGCAAACATGAAGTCGATCCTGGAGCGGACGGACCCGTCTGGCCGCGACCACGTGTATCTACGCTGCCCTCCGTCTGCTTGGTCGCTGAAGACGTCGAGCAGCTTGGCATCTTTGACTGTTTCCAGCAGGGTTCTGGACGTAGCGTCCAGTTTACTTTCGGCCCTGTTGGATCGGCCGGTCTTGTCAATGATACAGTTAAAGTCCCCACCCAGTATGATTGGCCTGGAGGTGGTGAGTAGCAGTGGCAGCTGTTCAAAAAGTGCCAGCCGCTCGGTCTTGACGGCAGGGGCATACACATTAATCAGCCTGAGAGGGCAGTTTTTGTACATGACGTCTGCTACAAGGAGGCGTCCTCCCACCACCTCCTTAACTTCGGAGACCGTGAAGTTGCCCCCCCGTAGCAGAATGCCTAGGCCGGATGAACGGCAGTCGTTCCCACCTGACCAGATGGATGGTCCGTGGGACCACACACTCGACCAGTGCCTGTAGTTGCTGAGGTGTGGTATTCCACACTCCTGCAGGAACAGCAGGTCGGCCTTGACCTTGGCCAGGTAGGACAAGCTGGCCGCACACCTCAGGCTATCTTTAACACTGCGAACATTTAAAGATGCAAACTTTAAAGACATTTTAATGTTTAAAAGGTTTGTCAGTTCTTACGTGTCCTTCAGTCAGCCTCCTCCAGGTGCTGCATTCCTGTGGCGCTGACGAAATTCTGCAGGGCTGCAGGGCTGAAGTAGCAGTCCGACCCTGCCTCAGGTCCCCGACCACGACTGGGTGACATGGTCGGTGTCGTGTAGCCCTCGGTTGGTGCCGGGCTTGCGGGCCGATCTCCGCCTTGGGCGTCGTCGGTGTCCTCGTTCCTGTCGCTCCTGTCCTTATATTATTATAGATAAAATAAACCAGGTCTACAAAATGGAGATTAGAAATGTCTTGGTCTTTGCCCCACACCTTTAGATCAGGGGTGGACAAACATATGGACCTGAGGGTCACTTCTGGGTGTGAAAATAGTAAGCCATACTTACTTAAAAGACAAACAATTCATGTTCACTTAGGGGAAACACAATTTTGTTTTAAAATCAATACTTAAAATAGTACTGTTGAACAACGCGCTGTTAGAATATTGCACCATTGAGTTATTTGTTAATTTTACCAACAACTATATTACCCATTAGAACACAAATGTTATTATATCTAACACTTTTCTGTGCACTGCACTACCCAAAAGGTTGGTAGATTTCTTGTTTATTTGTGACTTTGCATTTATATCTGTAGATAGCTTTATTGAATCATCTGCAGTTGACCATTTGACAATGGCAATAACCAAAATTTGTTGTTATAGAGATATACAGCACAGAATCAGGCCCTTTGGTCCAACTTGTCCATGCCGACCAGGTTTCCTAAACTGAACTAGTCCCATTTGCCTTTCCCATCCATGTACCTTTCCAAATGTATTTTAAATGATGTAATTGTACTCACCTCTACAACCTCTGGCAGCTCATTCCATAGATGCACCATCCTCTCTGTGTGAAACAGTTGGCCCTCAGGTCCCTTTTAAATCCTACCGTCTCAGCTTAAAGCTATGCCCTCTAGTTTTGTACTCCTCTACTCTGGCGAAAAGACTTTGGCTATTCACCTTAACTATGCCCCTCATGATTTTATAAACCTCTATAATGTCATCCTCATATGCCTCAGGGAAAAAAGTCCCAGCCTATCCATCCCCTCCTTATAATTCAAATCATTCAGTCCCGGTAACATTCTTGTAAGTTTTCTTTGCATCTTTTCCAGTTTAATAGCATCCTTCCTATAGTGGGATGATCAGAATTGTATGCAGTACTTCAAATGTGGCCTTACCAATGTCTTGTACAATTGTAACATAATGTCCCAACTCCTGTACTGAAACCAATGAAGACAAATGTGCCAGACGCCTTCTTCGCCACCCTGTCTACCTATGATGCCACTTTCAAGGAACTATGTCCCTGCACCCCTAGGTTTCTCTGTTCGACAACATTCCAAGGCCCTACCATTAACTGTACAAGTTCTGCCCTGGTTTGTCTTACCAAAATGCAAATGTTAATCCCCAGGGGAGGGAAAAATATCAAGAACAGTGTTTTGTCCTTGAAGTCAGTTCTGTCATCAAAAGCAAATTAAAACAGTGTTTTCTTATTCAACTGAGAAGTTAACTCTTCATCAATCATTTTTACATAGCGAGTAATAGTTTTTCATGACAAACTACCATTCTCAAATAATTTATTTTGGTTTTCAAGGCACAACATGGCAGCAACATTGACCAAACATTCTTTCAAAAAAACTTCCTTTCAGCAAAAGGCTTATTTTGTTTAACAGTTTTAAATGCCAGAACACAACTTGCCTTTGCAGTAACTTCCTGATCTCTCAGCTTTTCTTGCCTTTCCCTCAGTTGTTAAGTTGCTGCCATAACTAGGATGTTTTGTTCAAAAATGGCAATTCAAATTGTATTCCTTGAACACTGCGATGCTCTCCTAACAAATCCAGGCATTTGAGCCCTTGTGTGTGAAAAGTTATTTGACATTCCATTCTTTGTTGAAAACCGAACACATGCTGTTCACTTTTCCTTCACACGTGCAGTGTCCCATGTGAGACATGTCTTGAAAATTGGGAGGCATAGGAAAAATCTTAGGTCGATAGATGTTATTTCAAACTAAAATCAACTATTGACTTAGATCCATTCAATTGGTTTTTATATTTTACTATTGTTAGTAATCAAACACTTAAATAACAGTGATAATTCAATGCAGCTTAAGGGCTGGATAAAAAGTTCCCACATGCTGGATGTGGCCTATGGGGCACAGGTTATCCACCCCAGGCCTGGATACACCTCATTGTGTCGGCTCTCAGCTGGGTTATGAGAGTTGTGCGGAGATGGAACGTGGTTGCTCTATTTATTACCCAAATCACTGAAGGGTAAAATATCCATCCTTCCCCTCTTTTTAAACAGCTATGCACCTCTTGAATGCCTCAATTTTAAAGCATCTTGTGTACTCCCTAAAAGTTATGGATCTGGTAAACTTTGCAGCCACTGGTAGTACAGTGTGGATGCTTGACATTCCCAGTGATGGAAACTAAATGGCACATCCTAGACGTAGCTTCCCAGTGGAATCTTGGATCGATAACCTTCTCCTTTGTCATTCCCACAAAACAGCTAAATCTGCTGCCTGGGATAAAGTAAAGTTTATTTATTAGTCACAAGTAAGGCTTACATTAACACTGCAATGAAGTTACTGTGAAATTCCCCTCGTTGCTACAGTCTGGGTCAATGCATCTAATCAGCACGTCTTTCAGAATGTGGGAGGAAACCGGAGCACCCGGAGGAAACCCACGCAAATACAGGGAAAAAGTGCAAACTCCACACAGACAGTGATCCAAGCTGGGAATGGAACCTGGGTCCCTGGCGCTGTGAAGCAGAAGTGCTAACCACTGTGCTACAGTACCACCCCGGGTGGGACCTCAGTACTCCTAGATTGTTGTCGCCCACTGCTGTACTGAGAAACTCATAGCAGAAACCCATGACCCTGAGTAGACATCATCCTTGACTCAAGGTACAGCTGATGACAATGACTGAGGAATATTTGTTGCTCACTGCTGTATCCTGCTCTGTATCAGAAGACATTGTTCTAAACAGTTCCTGGGCTGTTGCTGCAAAGTTTCTCACTTTATCTGCTGTCTGATGATGTGTAACCATCAAATCAGGCAGCACAGTCACAGCGTTGTCTTAGTGCCATGGATCTGGTCGATTCTGGCCTTGAGTGACAGTGTGGAGTTTGCACGTTCTCCCCGTGCCTACCTGGGTTTCCTCCGGGTGCTCCGGCCTTCTCCCACAATCCAAAGATGTGTAGGTTAGCTGGATTTGACGTGGTAAATGTGCGGGGTTATTGGGATAGTGGGGGCTGGGGAGAGCCGGGTAAGATGCTCTTTCGGAGAGTTGGTGCAGACTCGATGGTCCTTCTTCTGGACTGAAGGATTCTCTAATTTTATGAATTCTATGATTCAGACTTTAACATGAAGGAATGGTCCATTAAAGCTTTTTATTAGTATTGAAGTATGGTTTGTGTACATATATTTATTTTGCAGGAAGGAAAGTGAAAAAATTGGAGAGAAAAACTTAAAATAGCAGAAGGAAATATGGTCTGTGGTGTTGTATCAGCTATAGCCACTAGATGGACCATTGACACAGTAAATTATGCTCTTAACTGCGACTGAAGACAGTTTGATACATTTTAATCAATAAAGCCTGAACTCCGCTCTCGGCGCAGAATTATCAAAAAAATCTATTGCATGTATTTTCCACAGCGGTTTCACATAAAAGCCAATGCACATATCTTAATAAAGGACCTGATTTCCCGGAGTGCCGAGAAATGTTAGCTCAACATTCAATACAGCAACAATACCAACACTGCATTGCTTTAATTTCATTCAATAACATTTTAAGCAGAAAATAAAGACAGAAGTTATTTTTGTTATTTGTGAAACGTCCATTTGTTAAGCACGGATGATGCAGTACCGTTTGATAAACAGGTCCAGCACATCTAATCAAGCAAAATCGCAGCACTAAAGAATTTCAGAACTGCTACTAAGTTTTTTTTTGTACAAGCCGGAATAACTTGCAGTTAGTTTGCGTTCGATCTTAGCTAAATAACAAAACTTGCGCTATAGCTCCTCAATTACACTATCATCTCACTATCCTCACTCAACCCCTAACACACACAAACACACATGCACAACTCTTTTTTTTTAAAGTGGCAGCTGTAGCAATGTTTCAAAGAAGAAAGGGTTCATCTGACCGAGTTCTTAATATTGCCACACGCCTGAAACTCCTCAAACTCCTATTGTGTTCCCTATAGACATGGTAATGAGCAGCGTGTGCCGTGAATGTCTGCCTGGGACAAAAGAAAAGTTTACTCAGCTTTTGATAGCAGCTTCTATTTTCGGTATCTGCTGCAAATAATATTACAACGTCAGTGGTGCAATGTCAGAGACGATCTGGATCGCGAATTAAGTGAAATAATGACCTGCCAATTGTATTGTAGATTCATTCAAACGTAAAATAAAGGTAAACTTTTCTTTAAGCAACATATGAGGTTTAGATTCTGCAATGGCACATTAAAAGTTGCTGCAATGCAATGCTTTAATCTCAATTCTGCTACCTTTCTTGCATATCTGCTGAGCTTAATCAATAATATAAGGTATAACTTTTTTTTCAGCAGCCTTTAGCCAGCACCTTCTGGCCTGGGAACAATAACAGGGATCGCTCTTGTGCCTGGAGCCCCGCCCCACGTGGGGGCCCGGCCGACCCCCCCAGCATGATTGAACGAGGCTCTCCACCAATCAGAGGGGGTGGAACCCAGCCGGTGGCTGGAGCAGTATAAAAGAAGCGGGCAGCGAGCGGGGTAGGTTAGAGTGAGCGGTGGCAGCGATACAGGAGCTGATAGAGACTCAGAGAGCCCGGCTACAGCTACTCTACCTTCATAAACTGCGAGCATTCCCCCCACCACCTTCCAGCCTGGGATTATAAATATGACCCTGGAGGAATTCAGCGGCGTTGAGGAGAAGCCAGTGGAGAGCACGGAAAGGTAAGGCTGGTGTATGTTGAGAGTTGCCTGTTTGGGGGTTGCAGTCTCTCTCCCTGTGTGCACACACTGGGGGCTGCTGTTTGGAACCCGCCGTCTCGAGTGATGGTGTCGGTTAGTGCGCGAGAGCCGGGTGCTGGCGGACACGGGATCCGTTTGAAAAAAACCCCAGAGACCAAAACAAAAGCCGGGGCTGCCCGCAAAAAGACCGCACTTTCAAATTCAAAAACACCGCTGCTTGCTCCAGCCGAGCAACAGGTCAGCATCGAGCTGCTGTGCTGCGCTCAGTCTCTCTCCCACTGAAGTTCCCCCTCCTTTTTTTGCCTTGTTTTGTAAGGATTTAATTAGCGTGTCTTTAATAATCATTTTTTGTTGTTATTTCAGAATGCAAGTTGCTGGCAAAGCCCTGGAAGAGCTGCTGAGCTCCGCGCAACGGCAGCACTGTCTGACCGTTGGAGTCTACGAGTCTGCAAAAGTCATGAATGTGTAAGTGTCGCCCTCTTAATGCACCGCGCCAGGATCATCAGTTAGGGACACATCTCCGGTTTGTAACTGAGCTGCTGGTTGACCTTGTGCGTGTGTTTTGATTTCTTTGCAGTGACCCTGACAGTGTGGTGCTCTGCCTCTTGGCCACTGACGAGGAGGATGAAGGCGACATTGCTCTGCAAATTCACTTCACTCTAATTCAAGCCTTTTGCTGCGACAATGACATTAACATCGTGAGAGTGAATGACATCCAGAGATTGGCCGAGATCGTTGGCAGTGCGGCTGACAACGAGGAGCCGAGGGATATGCATTGCATCCTAGTCACGGTAAGTGCTGCTTCAGCAAACGAACTGTAGCGAGCAACTGGTTTCGTGTTGGAACCTGTTACTCCAGTCGAGTGAGATTTCTTTTGAACTAGAAATAGTTCTCCTTTAGCAGTGTGAGCATGTAACTGACTACTTGCATTTTTATCACGTCTAGAATCCAAGCCAAGACTCCTGGAAAGATCCAGCTTTAGAAAAACTTGGTGTCTTCTGCGAAGAGAGTCGCTGCACCAATCAATGGGTCCCCAACATTTCCTTTCCCGAGCGTTGAAGTTGTTGCATTGACTTGGTGTTGCTGGAAGTATTGTATTTTGAAGTCGCGGAAGAGTGTTGGCTTCATGGATCTGTGGATTAGACTGATATTTTGGTCAAGTCACATGGACAGTTGACCAGTACATTGCTGGTGAATCGGAGACAGTGAGGACTGATGGCCAGGGCTGGTGACTGCAGCAAGTTGGAAAAATGGACTGCTGCATATGAACACTGGATCTGGAGTGGAGAGGCAAGTGAGAAGTCTACAGTGCAAACACGCACATGCCACAGAACCCTGTTTCTGTCATTGGAGGAGATTAAATGATGGATCAAGACCAGCATGGAAGCTGGGGACTCTTATCTGATTCTGTAACTAGACTGCATTTAGTTGTGGAACAGTTTAACTTAACTACAGAATGGAATTCAAACATCTTATTTACAGCTCTTGAGCTCTAAATTTTTTAATAAGACATGTATTTTTTTTAGAAAATGGATTGGTTCATTCTTGTAAAGCAGAAGAATTACTGAAATAAATGATATAAATGGTCTTTTGTATTTGATTTTTGTGTTTGATGATCACCCAACTGGCTGACTATAAAAAGATTAACCACTGATACTAACTTGTACTCGCATCAATTGAGCTGGCAGTAACACTTCCACCCACAGATTTGCTGTCAGAAAAATGTAGGTTGTGACAGCTTGCAAAGTTGAACTAGGGGAAATCCTACCTTGGGGAAACTCTTTAGTGGTAATCTTAATCTGTACTTTTTCTATTTATCTCTTGGTTCTATATGGGAAATGCTGGAGAGATGTTTTTTGCTTTTAACTAAATTGAGGCCAAGTGACCTTGAGTATTGTAAATCTAATGGTACTGAGCATGACAAAACCAAGCTCTCCTTAGGGAGGGGGAGTTATGGGTTTATGGACTAAATCTACTTCCAATAACTATTTAAAGCTGCACATTTGATTCTAGCTTTGGATAGACCCGATTTTGTTTTTATTCTTGCAGCCCATGTGTTGAGACATGCTAACAGTATCCTAAAATATGTCAGTTGTCAATTTTAAAAATGCACTTTTTTGCTCAGCAATATTTGGCTCCAGGTTGGCAAAGCTGTTTTTTAAGCCAATAAAGCAAATTTCCTGCTACTTATCCAGCTGGGGCTAGCCTGTCTACTTGCTAACTGTAGCATCGTATATAGGTGTTATGAGCTGCGTAGGTAGTCAGTAACTGGCAATTCTATCTCAGATTTTTAGCTCGCCCAATCAACACTAGCCCAAGATTACTGTGAAACTACTTGGAAAGGTATCAGATTATTGGGCAATCTTAAATACTATTGGATTTGGCTGTTATAACTGATCCATGGTTTGAAATATGCAGTTGCATTTTGAGCTCCATTTAAATGACTTGCAACACCATGTTATTGTAAATAAACACCGATTCATTGCCTGATATAGCAATTTGTATCATACAAATAAACATTTCTAGGCTTCCATCTCTTCCCCAAAAGAGAATTATCCTATTTTTCCTTTAGTCAACTAATCACAATCTTTGTTATCAGGGACTTGCCATACAGTTCTTAGTGAACCACCCTCCTGATTAAAGTACAAGCACACACCTCGAATGATGTTCAATCATTGACTGTAGCAACACTTACTTCCCTCTCCCCTTATCACTTACCCCCCCCACCCCCAAAAAAGGCTCATTAGCAAGGTTCATTTTAGCCCCTGCCTCAGTACACTTGCTGAAATTCTCATTCACATCTTTGTTCTTTCGCACACTTAAAATCATAGAATCTACAGTGCAGGTGGAGGACATTTAGCCCCTCAAGCTGCACTGACAACAATCCCACCTAGGTCTGATTTCCCCATAACCCCACATTACTCTCCTAGGCCCCAACACTGAGGGACAATTTATCATAGCCAATCAACGTAACCTGCACATCTTTGGAGTGTGGGAAGAAACCCGTGCAGACTCCGCACAGACAGTGACCTGAGGCTGGAATCAAACCTGGGTTCCTGCCGGCTCTAAGGCAGCAGTGCTAACTACTGTGCCACCAAATGATGAACTGGAGCTCATCCAAAACTCTTGCCTGCATCCTAACTTGTACTAAGTTCATCCATTGCTCCTATGCTCACTGATGCGCATTGTGTTATTGGACTGTGAGGCAATGTTAAAATTCTCATGTATTTTCAAATCCCTCCATTCCCCCATTCCCCCCACCCCCACCTCTCTATATCTAAAACGTCCTTGAGCTCTACAATCCAAGTTTCTCCAATTCTGGTACCTTGCACTTCCCTGATTACCATTGCTTCATTGGTGACCATTCTTTCAGTTGTCCAGACCCTAAGCTCTGGAATTCCTTTCCCAAATCTTTCTGTCCCTTAAAATCTACCTTTTTCACAAAGCTTTTGGTCAGCTGTCTGAATATCTCTAGCATAGTTTCAAAATGTTGTTTGATAATTGCTGCTGTGAAGCACCTTGGGATATGCTGAAGGTGTTATATAATGGCAAGTTGTTGCTGTTGCTGCATCCTCCTGTGCTGTTCCTCAAAAATATTGAAGTAAAAAATTCTTGGCCAATAAGTCTCAGGGCTGGAAAAGACCTTCTACAAACAGCCTTCCTGGTTCTTAAATCAGACTCTGGTCCATCCAAAGGAATGAAACATCAGAGTGTTTAATGCAGACAGGCAGAGAAGCTCAGAGTTGGCTTGGAAATGCACAACCCACAATGGTACGCATAACTTAAGTGCTTGCCAGCACATATCCATTTAAGTCAGGCTCACACTCATATTGGTCACTTTGTGAAACTAGAGCCTTTAAAATTTACTGAACAAATTTGCATTCAACAGGACTTCCAAACTCCCTGGTTAAAATTTCATCAGTTTGCAAATTGCATCTTTCTGCCACTATTGATATTTATTCATGAGGGACCAATGATACATTTGGGGCTTGAGTCAGCGCCACAGTAAAATTTACTGATGATGAACTTGTAGCAGAAACAGGACAGTAAGTTGGTTTTTCCAATTTTAATGCGCTGAATGGGTTGGGTTAAAATCAGTACGGCCTATGGTATTTTACAATGCATTTTGCAGCAGGGGTCACTATTCCAGGTTTCATGTTTGAGAGGGGACATTAAAAGAGATAATATCAATCTCAAATTTGAACAGATTAGAAGGAAAGCAATGGCTAGTGATGTAAGTCTGTGGATTATGGATTTATGATCTGCATTCTTGGGAACAGCTTTACGTTGCCATTTTTCTTACAATTGCTTCCACCAATATAGTATTCCGAATATTGGCTGGATCTTGTTGTAAAGATAACAAAGTTAACAACATATGCCATCATTAATGCACAGGTTAACCAGAAAATTCAGGACATTAAGACATCAATAGTGAATTACAAAATTGTAGAACCTGCTGCTCGATTTATGCTGCTATTTGCTTCACATAAATAGCATCTCGCCCTTAGTCTCCCTATTATTTTTAAGCAATAGCTGCATTTGCACATTAATTGGCCATTAAACTCGCCATAGAAAGTTAAGGTTGATAATTAACAGTGTAGGTACCATGACAGCAACTTGTATTTATATAGCACTTTTAACAGAATAAAATTTCCTAAGGCACTTCACAGAGTAAATGAAAAGTATTCCATCCAAAGTCCTGACTTATATCTGGTAGATGGGTGGAAATGATTGAGGGAGTCAGGAAATGCGACACTCTCTGCCACTTTTATCTTTTTCAATTCTTTCACTGACTGGGCATCACTGCCAAAGCTAACATATATAAGTGCCTCGAGAAGCTGGTAGTGAGCTGCCATTTTGAACTGCTGCAGTCCATATGTTGAAGGGAGTTCTAACATTTTGACCCATTTTGACTTGATGAAGAAGGAACAGCAATATATTTCCAAATCCAGATAGTGTGTGTATGAAGGGGAGCTTGCAGTTGATGGTGTACCCACGCACCTGCTGCCATTAATCTTCTACGTGGTAGATACCATGGGTTTGGAAGGTGTTGTCGAAGAAGGATGATACTGCAATCATGGCGCACTGGTGGTAGAAGAATGAATGTTTAAGATGGTGGTGGATGGGATATGAATCAACGGAACTCATTTGTTCTGCATGGAGTTGAGGTTCTTTGGTGCTGTTGGAGCTACATTCATCCAGGCAAGAGGAGAGTTTTCTATTACACGACTGGCTTGTATCTTGTAGGTGGTGGAAAGGTATTGGGGAGTCAGGAGGTGAGTCACTCTCTGGAGAATTCACAGCATTTTTCATGGTCTTATAGCCACAGTATTTATATGGCTGGTCCAGGTAAGTTTCTGGTGAATGGTAATCCCCAGGATGTTGATGATGAGGAATTCCATGATAGTAATGTCTTTGAATGTCAAGGGAAAATGGTTAGACTCTCTCCTGTAAGCGAAAGTCACCGTCCTGCACTTGTGTGGCAAGAACATAGTACAATTAATACAACTGAATTTTCAAAAGGCCTCCAATAAGGTGCCTCATGATAGACTAAAACATAAGGTCAAAGAATGTGGAGTCAGGGTCAAGTAAAAGAATGGATTGCCAACTGGCTTTAGGACAAAGAAGAGAAAGGGAGTAAAGGGCAGTTATTCAGTTACATGGAAACATAGAAACTAGAAGCAGGAGTGGGCCATTCGGCCCTTCGAGCCTGCTCCATCATTCATTATGATCATGGCTGATCATCAAATTCAATATCCTGATCCTCCCAGTTACAGAAGGTTGGAAGCAATGTTCCACAAGCATCAATGCAGGGACAACTGCTGGTTGCTATGTTACAAAAAGGATATGGAGAGACTGGGGAGGGTGCAGGGAGGATTAATAAGAGTGATATAAGAAATACTGGAGTATTACACATTAGGAAAGGATTGACAGGTTGGTTTTGTTTTCTCTTGCAATAAGAAGGCTGAGGTGTAACTTCATAGAATTATGAAAGTGTTTGATAAAATGGACACAGAAATAAAGGGTGGAATTTCATGCGTCGATGCAGACTCAATGGGCCGAACAGCCTCTTCTGCAGTGTAGTATTCTGTGATTCTGTGAATTTAATCCAACCCATTGCGATGGGAAACATGGTGCCCAGTATAATTAATCACGGGAATGGCCACACGCCAGTCTGCCACCGTTAGGAAAATCTCCTGTGATTAAGTTGGAGGCAGGAAGAGGCCAGCCTGCAATAGGATGTCAAATAGGCTCATTAATGAGTCACTTGACATCAATTATCCGTGAGCCCACTGGAATTCACTCATGGCTCAGAAACTAAATGGGAGTCATACAGTTTTCTTGTGCCTCCCAAAATCCGCCCAGGAAACTCTCT
Source organism: Mustelus asterias (assembly GCF_964213995.1). Lineage (NCBI taxonomy): Eukaryota > Metazoa > Chordata > Chondrichthyes > Carcharhiniformes > Triakidae > Mustelus > Mustelus asterias. Next base: position 59,515,281 of record NC_135806.1, on the reverse strand, counting down.
TTGAACAGCCTATCAGACAGCCCTCGTTATCAACAAGCAACTGATATTGGGAAGAGGAGAACCACTGAAAGTTACCACCTTGGCCCCCCCGTGATCCCCACCACATGACCCCAGCCCATCATCGCTAACCTGTGTCCATTGATGAATTCCTTGGAGCCTTACTGGCTTCAGCCACCACCTCTGATTGGCCAGCAGTTCTAGGCAGAAGTGATTTCTGCCAGTCTAAATCTATCATCGTAACCATCATTCCCGTCCCCCTCAGATACTTGTCTCGCTTCCCCTTAAATGCATCTATAATATTGTAGTAGCAAGTTCCAAACACTCACCACTCATTTGGTAAAGAAGTTTCTTCTAAATTCCCAATTGGATTTCTTGGTGACTATTTTATATTGATTGTCTCTGGTTATGTTCTTCCCCACAAGAGGAAACATTGGGCTGGATATATTGTGGCGTCTCGCCCACCAGTTGGAGAGCTAGTGGACGAGACGCCACGTCACTCCCAGAAGGAAGGCTGAAGCAACTGAAATGCCTATCTGGTTAACACAGTAAGAGTTTTAACAACACCAGGTTAAAGTCCAACAGGTTTATTTGGTAGCAAATACCATTAGCTTTCGGAGCGCTGCTCCTTCGTCAAATGGAGTGGAAATTTCCACTCCATCTGACGAAGGAGCAGCGCTCCGAAAGCTAATGGTATTTGCTACCAAATAAACCTGTTGGACTTTAACCTGGTGTTGTTAAAACTCTTACTGTGTTCACCCCAGTCCAACGCTGGCATCTCCACATCATATCTGGTTAACGCCATTTCTTTCCCAGGATTTAAGACTCCAGAAGAAAAATGGGAGGAGGCCCAATTGGACCTGGTGTGGACTGTCTGGGCCGAATGGCCTGCTTATGTGCTGTATAAACTATGCAGTTCTATCTAATTAGTTGAATGTTACTTGCCACTTATCAGCCCAAGCCTGAATGTTGTCCAGGTCTTGCAGCATGTGGACAGACTGTTTCAATGTTTGAGAAACCATCAACAAGCATCCTCACGTATGAACTTACAAAGGAGGGCAAATTATTAATAAAGCAGCTGAACATAGTTGTCTTAGGACACTACCATGATGAACTCTTGCAATGATACCCATGCAGACACAGGGAGAATGTGCAGGCTCCACACAGACAGTCACCCAAGGCTGGAATTGAACCCGGGCCCCTGGGACTGGGAGGCAACAGTGCTAACCACTTTGCCACCGTGCCGCCCCCATATTTGTATCTAATTGTCTGTATCTCCAGCAATGATGAGATGGGGAAATCAGATTACAGCAGTAATCATGCATTCTATCCCGCTTTGACATTGGACTGCTTAGATGCCTGACTTTTACATTTTTCTTGTAAGGACATGGATCATGATTACGAAATGGCTACTTGATAACTTTTTGACACCATGAACTATGGAATGATTGGCAAATGACATTTTTTCAAGCTGATGCCTCAGTTTGCTTTTATCATGAAGTATTGAATGTTCTTTGAAAATTAGACCATTTTATGTGTGAAGACAAAATGTACTGACAAGAAACCAAGGAAGCACAGACACAGCAAGTGGGTTTTTAACTGGCTTAAATTTAATGCCTAATTGGCAGCACTGTTGAGTTATATCAGGACAAAACAATGTCCTGCTCAGCACCTCCTGGGTATATGGATCAGGAACCATGTGTCCTGAGGCACACAGCAAGTCTGGTATAGAGTACAACTTGTTTTGCCATTTGTCACCTACTTGGCAAGGAGTGAATAGGACTTCAAGTGAGTTATGATTTTCCAGTACTATATTACTAAGTGACTGAAAGAGAAACAAATGGTTCTTGCGGTTTAATTAAGTTCCTCCTTGATAACAAATGGTAAACTTCGTCCATTTCTTCCTGCAGGATTTGTGGGCAGCAAAGGAAGAACTTGGGCTTTCTTTTTCTCATGTTTTGGTATTTGGTGCACTGGACTGCTTATTGAGATGATCACTGCCTTTTATTATGATTCCAAAAGTATTATATGCAAACCACATTCTAAACATTGTGAAGGGTTTGAAAGTATTTTGTTATGTGTACATAATTAAGTCATTTCAACTAATAGAGAGCTTCTCAAAAAATCATGTTGGGATCTAATAGTTATGAAAAATGCATCAAACGAACATACCGACTAGGGACAGGAGTAGGCCATCTGGCTCCTCGAGCCTGCTCCACCATTCAATAAGATCATGGCTGATCTGATTGTAACCTCAACCCATATTGCTACTGATGCACTATCAGAGGTGTGGGAGCACGAGGAGCTTAACATTTGCGTAATCGGTCCCCCGAACCGTAAGAGTCACCACGCAGTACCCGATGACATCCACGGAGCGGGACTTTGAGGCCAAGGAAATGGTTTGTTTGACTGGCCGTACCGAAAGGGCATAGCGACGCACAGTATCGGGGTGGATAAAGCTCTCGTACTCCCGCTGTCAAACAAACAATTTCCCGCACGGCCGTTTACCTGTATGTCCATCATGGACCTGGCGAGCTGATGTGGACGAGACTGGTCCAGCTGGATCGCTGCCACCGTAGATCCCAAAGAGTCATCAGCTGGCGTCCAAGATGGCGGCTCCCCTGTCTCGCATGCGGTCGGCTGCGTCCAAGATGGCAGCCCCCTTGACTCCCACGCGGCCGATGGCGTCCAAAATGGTGGCTCCCCGGGCTCACACGTGGTCGCTGGTGTCCAAGATGGCGGCCCCCTTGACTCCCATGCGGCTGATGACAATCGGGTTTTCTGTTCCCTTGGGTCGCACGCTACGCTATTCGGTTTCGACTTTGCCTTGCAGACTTTCGCGTAGTGCCCGTTCTTTCCACACCCTGAGCAGAACACCTCCCTTGCCGGGCAGCGTTGTCGGGGGTGTTTCGCTAGGCCGCAAAAGTAACACTTCGGGGCTGTCGCGGCCGCAGCCGTTGAGTCATTGGTGGGGCGCTGTGTGGCATAAGTTGGAGGCCCTCCTAGGTACTGGGATGATATTGGCCATGGGGCCCACGATGTCGCGTGGTCGGGCGTGTACGCCTTGAGGTTACGTGATGCTACTTCGAGGGATTCAGCGAGCGCTACAGTTTTTGGAAGATCTAGCCCATCTTGTTCTAGCAGGCGCTGTCGAATGTAGTTGGATGCGATGCCCGTAACGTAGGCATCGCGGATCATGTCTTCTGTATACTGCGCAGCGGATACAGCCTTGCAGTTAGAAGCCCTGCCGAGCGCACGGAGTTCGCGGAGGAACTGTGCATTTGATTCCCCCGGCCGCTGTTTACGGGTAGCTAGCAGATGCCTGGCGTAGACTTCGTTCATCTGTTGGCTGTATTGGCTCTTTAAGAGCGCTAGCGCATCAGCGTACGTTTCTGTGTCACAGATGGTGGTGAAAACTGCGTCGCTTACCCGGGCGTTGAGCACGTGCAGCTTGTCTGCATCGGACCGGACGACCGTGGAGGCTCCAAGGAAGGCTTTGAAGCACTTACTCCTACCTACTCCTGATAACCTTTCATCCTCTTGCTTATCACAAATCTATCGACCTCGGCCTTAAAAATATTTAAAGAATCTGCTTCCACTGCCTTTTGAGGACGAGATTTCCGAAGATTAACACCCTGTGAGAGAAAGAAAATCTCCTATTCTCTGTTATAAATGGCTGACTTCTTGGTTTAAAATATTTAACCCTAGTTTTAGATTCTTCCACAAGAAGAAACATCCTCTCCACATCCACCCTGTCAAGACCGCTCAGGATTTTATGTGTTTCAACCAAGTCATCTCTTGCTCTTCTAAACTCCAGTGGATACAAGCCTAGCTTGGGGCGGCACGGTGACACAGTTCCTTGCTGGCCTTGGGTGACTATCTGTGTAGAGTTTGCACGTTCTCCCCGTGTCTGTGTGGGTTTCCTCCAGGTGCTCCGGTTTCCTCCCACAGTCCAAAGATGTGTAGGTTAGGTTGATTGGCCATGCTAACTTGCCGCTTAGTGTCAGAAGGACCAGCAGGGTAAATATGGGGGGGTTACGGGAATAGGGCAAGGGATTATTGTTGATGCAGGCTCGATGGGTTGAATGGCCTCCTCCTGAACTGTATGGATTCTATGATTCTTGTCCACTCTTTCCTCAAAAGACAATCTGCCCCTTCCAGGTATTAGTCTAGTAAACCTTCTCTGAACTGCTTCCAATGCATTTATATCCATCCTCAAAAAACCATGCAGCTTTACTGCTTTACTGCTATGAAATGCCGCTAATTTTAACCAGACAGTTTTCACGTCGAATGTGCAGTTTCATTTATTTGCACTCATCTTGCACAGTGAGATAAGTTGCATAAAATTGCAATTCCAATTTATGTCATTAAGATGAAAATGACAGAGGTCGTAAATGAAAGAAAAGCTTGCCAAACATTTTTGTGTGATGTTAGTCCTCCTTTACAGTTAAAATGCACTACAAAATGTAATGTTTCAGCTCAATTTGTATATGTTTCAATGCCAGTTTTGTTCAGTGTTTGAAGTCCACAAAATCAGCCTTTGTTTACTGAAATAAAAAAAATGAATTAAACATTGTAAAACTGTTATCAACAGCCTTACATAAAATACTTTAATCAGCAATTTAAAAGCCTTTCCTCTATGCCAGGCAATGCAGCCACACGTAGGGATAAGAAAAGACTGTGACTCCATTGTTCTGAGCACACACAAGCCATTGCATATTATGGAGGAATTACACCAGTAATGAGCAGAACAGTGTTTTCCTAAATTGGCAACTAAATACATCTTCCATACAATTTTATATGTATTTATTAAATCCACGTTGACATTCACAATCTTTTTTTGTCTTCCAAGTTAAAAATTCTACACTGGTTCAAGAACCCAAACAGCTTTGTCATTATAAGTTACAATAACTAGTATTGTGAAACGTGCAGGTCCAGTTTGCTACAATCTATGGACTTTATGAATAGTTAACCAGTGAATGGCAGTATTAAAACCTAAACACAGTGTCTCCCGCCAATGAAAGATGGCCGTGCAAAATGGCCACTGATCCCTGTCAGTGCATGTTCACTTGGCCACACATGTACAAAAGCCAGTGACATCATGTACAGGAGACCCAGTGCTGATTGGTTCCTTTTCAGGATCCTGAAGCCATTCACCCAGATCCTGAGCTTTGTGGCAGGCAGTGGAAGTGGAGTTTCCCTGCATTTTTCGGATATTGGGATGCAGAAGGAGGGGGGAGCTTTTGATCCACTTGATAATGACCGCAATTCCGTTTGTTGCTCTGTGACTTGTTTCCGGTGACAGATCTAGATTAAGGGGAAGATGTACTGGAGTGGGAGATTCAGTATAGCTGGGTGCCGAGGATAGTTCACATTAGGCCTTTGCAAGTTACTGTTCTATTCACATTTTAACCCGAGCCACTACAGTTCCACAATAGTTTAATGATCATATTTAGATTTCAAAGTCAGTCTCAAATTATATATTTTCTCAACATACCCTTGATACTAGATCTTAATGTTTCGGGTTAGTTTATTTTACAGAGCCTCAAAGTGCAGGAAAGGGGTTCACAACATAGCTGCCAGTACATTCACACAATAAAATAGTGTAAGGGAAAGAAAGAGCTACAGGCAAAGACCACAGACAAAATAAAAATTATTGTTCCACGTGAGTCCAGAGTCCAGAATCATAAGTCCAATGGTATATTCCTTCAGAGAGGTTAGTAGGCTGATGCAGGGTAATCCACTTTTGCAGTAGTGCTGACTTTCACAATGGGAGTAGCATGGAGAGATGGATTAGACTAGGCACTGATACAGAAGCTCAGACATCCCAGTAGAAAGCAGCATAGATGAAGGCCAGGCAATTTAAACCTGGGCGGAGCTCTGATTCTGCTGCTGCTTTGTTGATGAAAGATGGCTGACTCCCTTTGTTCAGTCCACAAGGCAATGCTACAGGTTCTAGCAGCTTGGGATGCCATATGATATAAATCCCACTTCTTCCCCTTGGACAAAGGATGTATATTCCTAGTCTGGATTCTTGAGATGGTTAATGTTGCATCCATTAATAAGCACTGCAATTTTCCAGGCATGATATGAGCCCTCTATATTCTGTCAGGAATCCAGAAATGCTGTGGAGATGTTTTCTTGTGCAGAGCTAGTGGGCCATAACTGTCTGAATTTAACTGGAAGCCTCAGGGGCCACTGAGGTCCAGGCTGCAGGTACTCCCCCAGAGTGGTCCACCATCTATTCTGTGGCCCCTCACAGTACTTTGTCATCCTTTTCACCAATGAAGACGGAGGCTTTCATGAGCACTTCCATTTTGAGGTGGTCAAAGCATGCACAGTAAAGAAGAGAAAAGCACAGTGAGCTATAAGAGTTCATGAGAGAGTCCAGACACTTCTCTCTTGACTCCTCTGGGACTACCACCCATTGACAGCACATTCAGTAGGTACCTCAACGCCATCCCTCACGCCCTCCATATGGACACTATAGCCACATCGCCACATTGATGCCTGTCAACTCCAGCAGGATGCAGCACGTGGATTTGCCAGAGTCTCAGTGGCACCAAATGCCCGCATTCCCCCAGCCCCCAAGACCCCCCTCAAAGAAACTTGGCATCACGTTAAAGGGCAGTCAATTAGCTGCATGTGACGAGTGTTTGCATCCTGATGGGGGGACTTCGCCGATGCACCCCATCATGACCTTGAGTGGATTGAGTGATGATAGACATCACCATCACACATTGCATAGGGGCTCACATCAGTGTTATCTGTGCAATGTTGCAGCCTTACTGGGAATGTCAGCTCAATGCCTGGGACGTCGGCTTGTGAAGGGTTAATAATCGCCCTCCACTAAACAGCAGTGAGTTTTGGCTGCACACTGTTTATTGGCATAACCACTAGTGAGGGAGGCTGGGGTGGCTGTTCAGCCGAGTGTCTGCCTCTTGTGACAGACGAGGTACAGCTGAATTGTGAGGCCAGCAATCAGCATATCCAGCTCATTCCCAGAGTGCACCCTGTTTCTCCCAGGTAGCAGGATGTGCAGAGCTCAGCAGCCTTCCGTCGTCACCCATTGAGATCCACCATTGCAGCAAGCACCCCTGACAATTGGTTTTGGCCTTCGGAACAGCTCACCTCTCTGTCCTCCCACTGCTGCCTGAGTGTGGGTTCCAATCACAGTGTAGTCATCCTCCCCCAAGTGCGAGACCCTTCAAACTGCATGAGGGGAGACACTGCCCATTCCTGAACCCCCCACTCTGCCCTTACAGCCTGGCTTGTCATGGGACCTCACCTAGATAACTCACCAGTCACCCCCAGTGCTAAGCCTCTTGTTTTCAAGCCCTCCCACCTTCTGGCCCGCCTCCATTAGGGAAGGACACTCTTTCAGCTACAATATGGACAGGAACCCAGGAAGGAGGACACTGGAAGCGCAGCCTGCATACCAACCTTCACAACCCCTTTAAAGCAAGGGGCACCCCAAAATGAAGGGAAGGTAAGACCTGCAAGTGACCCCTGTGGACCCTTCCCCCCAACATGGCGATGGTGGGAACTCCATCCCAGCTTCGGGTTGCACTTATCTATGTCCTCTCCAGTGCTCCTTGAACTGTGACCACCCTGCAGGGTGTTGGCTACCTGACGTCACACCGGCATCCGTTGAATAGCCGGTGGGGGAGGGGGCGGGTGAGGGGAGTCCTGGAGAGTGCTCGGCACTGACATGCTAATGTATTAAAATGAGCTTTCTGTGGTTCTGCGGCGTGTTTCATGCTATTTCGCAAGTGAGGGACCGGGAAATCCGAAATCTGAACCTCGTTAGTGTGAATCATGCTTTCCGGATTTTGAGTGAGTGCTGCCATTCCTGCAGACAGAGAGTGCCGGCTCAAAATCACCCCATAATCTCCATAGAGACTGATAACTGGAAGTTTGAATTTCTCACGTGAAAGAAATGGCGCATTACTCGTTCACATTTTAAAACTTTTCCTGTAACAAATGACTAAAAACACTCTTGATAAACATTATTTTTATTGCTGGAAACTTATACTTTAAACAACAGAAAAATGATTGCTCATTTCACTTTTAGGATGATCACAAGTCTCCCAATCTGGTTATACACCACACTGTCCCTTAAATGGAATCTTCATCCTCCAGAAACCAGTATAAAATTATTATCAGTTCCCGGTTGCTTGTTTCCTTTTAACTTTTCTAGTCAGGAAACTTCTAATCTCAGAATTGCTCTTACTGTGAGAGTTATGGTGTAGACCCCTTTCTCTAGTTCCAAATTCCAAGCCAGGCAAATCTTGCAGCCTTCTTTAAATCCTCACAAATGCAGTTTTCAATTTCAGGGTGAGCTGCCACCTGCATTCTGCATTTCCTCTGCTTAAGATGTGGGGCATGGCCGCTTCTATCTCTTGCTCTCTATCTTTCACATGACTGCAGACCACACAAGTCAAAACTGCAAAACAGTTGTCTGTCTGTGATATTCAGTGGATAATAGAGAAGCCTGTAAGCTAATTTCAAAAATGGTTCTCCCTACCATCTCCCCCATGGCAATGCAAAGCACATTAACTTTGTATCTAAGTAGAAAGGCTGATTAGTTATCTTTGATTCTGACTCCCTTTAGAAGTCAATGGATAGTTTACAATAAAACTGTTGGCAACCTGTTACATACAACACTTTTCTGGGACTTTAGAAGGCTTAGCGACTGCTCATGGTATACTCAAAGACTGAAGTAATTGTCTCCAAGCATAAATACCTTGCACCTTCCACTCAGTAAAACAATCTACACCCTCCTTTGATCTCAAACATTCTAAACCATCCAGGTTTACTGTTAGGCAGATTTCTGAACAAGTCACATGACCACCTTCATTTATCATAAATTTAAAGCCACAGTCCCAAAATATAATAACCTTACAAAACAAACAATTACCACAAAATGAACGTGATGGGATACTGATAAAGGAGCAGCGGCAGTACAGCTCCCTGTCACTACCAGGATATTTCCCAGTGAGGTATTCTCCAAGGAGGCGACAGCTGATTTGCATACTCAAAGACCCCATTAAGGACCATTTTACGGTTGAAAAATGGCTGACCTGGGCCCAAATTTAGGCTCAGAGCCCACTTTTCAGTCTGACATTGTGGCCCCAAAGTCTCTGGTAAATGTTTATGTATCATTGCAATTCCCACATTATTTAGGGTTGAATATCTAGTAACAATCAAGTTAATATGCATTCACATTTATCCATCTGCCAGAATTAGGTTTAACACAATATTTAAGGCACAATGTTGAAGGTGGGAATATCACTACATCAGAGGAAGTAGCCTAATGAGGCCAGATGGCCCACGCTGGCTCCTCATTCTTAAGTTCTTATATCTATTTTCTGCTCACTCTTTAATTTCTGTAATTTTTAATAATGCTCTCAGATAATGGAAAAGCAAAAAGATAAGGTTTCTATACAAAATTAAAGATTATTTTTATATTTGCATAATTAATCTAAATGCTATGATACATAAAGATGGGCGGCACGGTGGCACAGTGGTTAGCACTGCTGCCTCACAGCACCAGGGACCCAAGTTCAATTCCCGGCTTGGGTCACTGTCTGTTTGAAGTTTGTACGTTCTTCCCGTGTCTGCGTGGGTTTCCTCCGGGTGCTCCGGTTTCCTCCCACATTTCAAAGATGTGTGGGTTAGGTGGATTGGACATGCTAAATTGACCCTTAGTATCAGGGTAAGTGCATGGGGTTATGGGATAATGGGGATAAGGCCTGGGTGGGATTATGGTCGGTGCAGACTAGATGGGTCAAATGGCCTCCTTCTGCACTGTAGGAGTCTATGATTCTATGGGATTGTTTAATCTGTACTTGGTTACCACTGGTTGATTGATATTAAAGATTTGCAGAAGGAAATTATTCTCCAAAATAGCATATTTCACGTTTGTCTTTTTTAAGTTGGTTTTCACTTAAATATCTGAATTTATAAATATTAATGTCCATTTTGATTTAGCTAAAGGCATGTCTAAGGCTCTGCAGAAGCACTGTCCATCATTCTTTGGTCCCGAGGCAGGTCCATATGCTGTCCAAGAGAGGGAAGGCTGCACTGCAGGGAGTTTACTATCAATCACCCCACCTCCATCTGGAACTTCTGGCATTGTCTCAAACATTCCTCCCACCCCAAATCAGATGGTGCCTCATCCCAGGAGAGATGCGAGTGGAATGTTGGATTTTATTGAATAATTGCTGCGTATTCTTGGACAACAGTCAGTGATGGTGAAAAGAAGAGCAGGGGGGCTAACAGAGTGTGATAAGGATTTTCAACAAGGAGGTCCACTGAGTAACACAATATTTCATGAGATAACAAAGAAGTGGACACCCGTGTATCAGCAAGATCAGAGGTGATCACAGCATGCCAAGTTTATAATTTAGGGTGTAGGAATTTATAAGAGAATATAAAAACAGAATGTATGATTTTAAAATGTGGCTGAACATATTTCCAATGTTTTCCCAATCCCATGCCTCTGCTCCTCTACTCTACATTCAATTCACATGACGATCATACCTGATCTTCATTCACTCTGTGCAATGCCTGATTAATTAATATCATAAATTAGATGTTTAACGTACACATCCTATTTGTCAAACTTACTTTGCATATCACAATTTGTTACATTTGGGTGTCATATAGAGGTGTAACATTAGGAAATTACTTATGACCCAAAAACAGTCTGTAAGGTTGGTATACTTACCGATATATTTATCTTTCAAGGTCCTACAATCTCCATCTCCCAAGTTCATTGATGCTTAAAAAAAGTTTCATTTAATCTTTTCTCACCTTCTTTTGGCTCGTTTCTTGTAGAAAAGCTTACATTCATTCAAAGTTTTAACATGTGTCCAATTTTTATTTAAGTGGGTGTTTTTCTCTCCTAGTCACTTGTTATGAATGCATTGGTTTATAAGATGATTATATTTTCTGACTGCTTCTCTAGTTCAAGGTGAAATGGGGGAATGAAGGAAGACAAGTGATCTGTTCTGAATTCTGCTGATAACAAGCCTGGATGACTAGTTTACTATGGAGACAGGGGCGCAGGGTGAAACTCACTGAGAACAAGGCACAATATGTTTTCACCTAAAACAAAAGCGGCAACAGCTGCACTAACTGTGGGCAGACTTTTAGGGCACGATTTTCTGGCCCCGCTCACCCCATATTTCTGCCTGAGGTCAATGAATCTTTCCATGCTCTGCCGCTCACCCACTATGATTCCCATGGTGGGCAGCGGAGGAATGGGAAAATTCACCCCTTGGTCTCTGAGTTTGTAGAGAGAGACATGTGTCTCAGAAAGATGGTGTGGTGAGCAGGGAGGTGTGTGCTGCATTTCTACCAACTACCAGATAGAAGGCAGGAAGCGGGATAGACGTTAGTTGAAGGAATGCATCCCATCGTACTCTAAAGATTCTGGAATATTTGCCCTGATGAAGCCAGGAGGAGAAATCGTTGGAGTGAGATTTACTGCTCGTAGCAAGTTCAGGAAAAGCTGAGGGAAGCGGCTTTGAATGGTCATTTGACATTTTGGGTGATTTTTCCCATTCCTCCTGCTATGGGAATTGGAGCGGGTGAGGGGCAGACCATGGAAAGGTCCGTTGACCTCAGGTGGGATTTCCTGTTTTCGGGACGAGCGCAACGGAAAATCCCGCTCTATGGCTCGGAGAAACATGGCAAGATTAACTTATTGGAAACTGTGGACTGTATGTGTTACAGACTGTAATCCCATGTAGAGTGTTGTATACTATATATATGTGTGTGTGGCATGAGGTTGTTGATTGCATTACGACAGTAATAAACATTGGGGCAATCTTGATCCCGTGTTCTCCGTCCGTTGGATCAACGGCTGGGATTCAAGAACTGACGAAACTCCAAAACCCCCCAGTCCCTCGCCTTCCCAACCACCCACCACTGATGGCCGGCCCCAACATCCATCCCTCTCAGATCGCCAGCCTCCCTGGCCCCTGCCTGGGCCAGCCCTGATTGTCACCCCTGCAGGCCAGACCCAACACCCCCTCCCCATGGCCAGCCCTATCGCTTCCCCCCCCCCTCCCAACCCCACCAATCCCTAATGCCGAGTACACAGCGTTCCCCCCACTACCACCGATCGGCCCACCCCCCAGGAGGCTCTGCCCTCCAGAGGCCCCACCCCTTAGTACTGCCCAGTGCCCATGGGCAGTAACAGGGGCCTGGCTGGCACTGCCAGGGTGCCAGGCTAGCAGTGCAAGACTGGCACTGCCCAAGGGAAGATCTCTGCCCCTGACCTCCCAGGGAGCCCTCAATGGCCTCTGCCCCCCACCAGCGAGCTCATCATGCCTCGTCCCTGTTGATGGGGACCAGCTTCAGTCCCTGCTGGTGGGAACCTCTCAAGGCGGGGGATGGGAGGAGCATCAGCGAGCCCAAACGATACTGTCCTGGGCTCACTAAAGACATTGAAATTAAGATTTAAATATGGTAATCAGCTTTGCGCTGATTTCCGGTGCGAGGCTGATTACTCCATAAAAAATGGCCCGGGAAAGTCGTGATCGGCTGGTCGCCGGTCACAAATCCCGCTACAGCCCCCCCAGACTGACATTTCCCGGCCAGGAAAATCGTGCCCACCAATGTTAAAGGGAACCTAAATGATCCCTCTAGTTGTTTGTTGTGGGCAGCCCGTCTGTTGCATTGTGTGGTACATTTAAGATTTTTGCATCACCATGCAAACATGCATCTTAAAGTTAAGGTAATAATTTCTCCTTGTTGTGCTTGGCCTATTTGTTGCACTGCATGACACATTCCAGATTGCTTCTTGGTCACACAGCTGGGAACACTGATCTAATTTATATAAAGGATAAATCAAAGTGAACAATCAGTGTGATAATTTGTTACTTAATTATATATCATCAATTAATTAATACTAGACCTCAACTGATCATGTCAGCTCCAGAAATAAATCACTGCTAACATTAAATGAACAAATAAAGATTCGAAACAGCTGTACAGGCTATTTTATAGAACTGCAATATGTGGGATTTTATGGTGAGTGAGACAATATTGAATTGGCACATCTTTAGGAAATGTCTTTGCTTTGAATCACTCCAACTTTAATCATGAGGTTTACCGCAGCGCAGTAAAAGGTAAAATCACCAAAGTCCCAGATGACCATAGGCTGTTTTCCCCTATGAGGGAGAGAGAACTGGTTGGTGGTGATTTAACCTGAAGAATCACTACACCTCAGGTGAGGGGCAAGGTTGAGAAGGTGGGGCCTTTATAAATAACCTCAACCCGTACAGGAATTGAACCCATATTGTTAGCATTGCTCTGCATCATGAACCAGTCATCCAGCTAACTGACTGCCCAAGTGTAACAGTATAGTAAGAAACCAGTAAATAATGAACTGAATTTTAAAATTAAAACCACTAAACTTAAAGAGGTTGATACTAGATTCCTTCAGGTAAGTGTTAACTTAAGACTCAGGTAAAAAAAAAGGTAGTAATTTAATCAGAGCAGTCAAATAAATCCATTACGTCTACTGCACAAAATGCTCCAAACACCTGCCAAGCAGGGTTTAAGTTAATAACTTTATTAATGTCTGTTAGGAAGCTAAGCACTGTCTGCTCTCACTTTATTATATTGTTCATCTGTTTAATAGCTCAGGGATACAGAAAAATGTGATGACAGATGTTCTGAGCAAAGTTTGCAAACAAACAAATTTGCTCAATCAGAAAATTGGGATATGTCTTCAAAGTACCAGGTTTTTTCATGATTGATAGCAAGATTCGTCAGTCACAACAAATGCTACCACTTTGGTGTTAGCTGTGGTTCAATGGTCGCACTTTTACCTCAGAGTTTGGAGGCTGTGGGTTCAAGTTCCACTCCCGAAATTTGAACAGACAATTTAGGCTGCCACTACATTGCGGTACTGAGAGAATGCTTGACTGCTATAATTCAGCTGACATGTTAAACTGAGACCCTGCCCATCTCATACATGGATGCAAAGGTTCAATGGCATTATTTGAAGAAAAGCAGGGAGGTTATCCCTGGTCTCCTGACTAATGTTTATCTCTACCAAGATCATTAGAACAGATTATCTGTTCATTGCTGTTTGTGGGAGTTTCTTCAGCACAAATTGGCTGCTGCATTTCCTGCCTTACAATGATGACAGCATTTCATAAGTAATTGGTTGTAAAGCACTTCAGGTTTTGAAAGACACAAAATGAATGAAGTTTCTTTCTTATTCTTCTGGCCTAAAAATTCAGAATGGACCCATACTCGGGTGTTGGCAGGAATGCCTCTATCGGAACGATGAGATCCAAGGGATTCGCGACATTGAGGCCGTCACGGGAATTGGAGCAGGCGAGGGGTGGAACATGGGAAGATCCATTGACCTCGAGCGCAATTTTATGGTTACGAGTGAGGCCGTAATATCCCGCCCTGAGTCTTTGACCTCAATGTAATGGAATCCATGTGGTGTTGGGGGGGAGGAATGCTAGTTTGAGTGGATGTGAGTCAGCGATTGGGTGTTTCATGTGATATGGGTTTAGCAGGAGCACACCTACTCCTCTCTGCTCTATATTTAGGGTAGTGTCCTAGTTCCAACCATCTTCACCTATTTCATAACAACCTTCAGGGGCGGCACGGTAGCACAGTGGTTAGCACTGCTGCTTCACAGCTCCAGGGTCCTGAGTTCGATTCCCGACTTGGGTCACTGTCTGTGTGGAGTTTGCACATTCTCCTCGTGTTTGCGTGGGTTTCCTCCGGGTGCTCCGGTTTCCTCCCACAGTCCAAAGATGTGTGGGTTAGGTTGATTGGCCAGGTTTAAATTGCCCCTGAGATGCATAGGTTCGAGGGATTAGCGGGTAAATATGTGGGGGTAGGGCCTGGGTGGGATTGTGGTCGGTGCAGACTCGATGGGCCGAATGGCCTCCTTCTGCACTGTAGGGGTTCTATGATTTCTATGATTTCCCTCATAAGATCAGAAGTGGGAATATGTGCCAACGATTACATAGTGTTCAGTTCCATTTACAATTCCTCAGACAATGAAACAATACTGTCTTTGACACAGTGGCAGCAGTGTAAACCATCCATTGATGCACAGAAGTAACTTGCCAAGGTTTCTCCAACAGAACCTTTCAGATCCATGCCCTCCACCAGCTGGAAGAACATGGGAAGCTGACACATGGGAACAACACCACCTGCAAATGCCCTTACAACTCACACACCATCCTGACTTGGAAATATATTGCTGTTTCTTCCCTGTTGCTGGGTCAAAAGCTGGGACTTGAGACCTAACTACACTATGGATGTACCTACACTACCACATGGACTGCAGCAGTTCAAAATGGTAGCTCATCACCCTAATTAGAGATATACAATAAATACTTACCTTGCCAGCGTTGCCAACGTCCCATGAATGAATAAAAAAATGCCAAAATCTTGCTGCCGTTCATACCGGCGGAATCTTATGGTCCTGCTGTTTACCGGCGTGGGGGGTGCGTTCAACGGGAAACCCTGCTGACAATGGCAGGATCATAAGATCCAGCTGCCAGTGAGTAGTGCCACTTCCTGTCACTGTCAAAGATACTACAGAAAGAGAGAAAAATCTCACCCAATAAGTGACTTACCTGCACTGATGCACGGTAATCTGTAAGGCTGCTTTCCTCCACTGCAGCAGCGATGATGCTGACTCAGGGTAAACCAATGATGGAACTGGAATCTTAGGCAGACATTAGAACCCTTATTTGCCCTTACAAAGATAAGCTTGCTTCAATCCCATGTAATGGACACCTCTCATTTATCCTTCACCAACATGGAGGATGGCATACCTTTGGTAAGAATTATACAAACACTTCTTGCCTACCTTTTTGGGGCTTTCAGAAATAAACACTGAGAAATGGATGCATTGCAGCCTAATTCTTAGACCCCTGCTTTTAAACTCTGCCTTCATTATTCATGCTTAGCCTTTGTATAAGGTGGCAGGTTGAAGTTGGATTCTGGGAGTTGTGTCACATCAGCATGATACACACATCAGAATGATATGGCATTCTGGGAGTCTACTATCTGACTGAGCCATTTCTAGTGAAGCTGAATATTGATATTTTATGTCCCAGAGAACTCTGTGCGGTAGCTTTTTGGAGGCATTTTTATAATACAATGACTGACATTGTGGGTAAGTGAAATCCTATTTTAAAAAGCAGTTTTTAAATGTATTTATTACATTTTAAATATTATGTAAAAGGCTGTGTATGGCAGTCAGAATGGTATGACATAGATTAAGATCATAAAATTCATGATGTGATCAGTTTATGAGTATTGCTGCAGATGCATCTGTCCGTGACAATATCAGTAGGAGCGACCACTGCACAATCCTTGTGGAGACCAAGTCCCACCTTCACATTTAGGATACTCTCCATCATGTTGTGTGGCACTACCACCGTGCTAAATGGGATAGACATCGAACAGATCTAGCAATTCAAGACTAAGCAACCATGTGGTGCTGTGGGTCATCAGCAGCAGCAGAATTGTACTCAACCACAGTCTGTAACATCATGGCCTGAAATATCCCCCACTCTACCATTCCCACCAAGCCAGGGGATCAACCCTCGTTCAATGAAGAGTGCAGGAGGCCATGCCAGGAACAGCACCTAAAAATGATGTGTCAACCTGATGAAACTACAACACAAGACTACTCGAATGTGAAACAGCATAAGCGGCAAGTGATAACAGAGCTAAGCGATTCCACAACCAATGGATCGGATCTAAACTCTACAGTCCTGCCACATCCAGTCGCGAATAGTGGTGGACATATAATATGTAGATTGGGACAACAGTGCGACATTGCCCTTTCTGTGGCACCATGTTCTTTGTTCCAAGAAACAAAGGCCTTTGGCAGCCTTAGATCATGTCTGCTCATGCAATTGAGCCTTCCAACTTAGTCCTTAATTCTTTACACTTGTCTTCACGAACTTCCATTGGACAGATCCTAACTGGGACTGCAACGTACATTTAGCATCATGCATTCCTCTTGTAACAGAAGACATCAGAGAATGCTAGACTATTAGAGAAACACAGGCCGATTTCCAATATTAAACAGCATATGAAGAGGAAGCAGCAGCCTTAACTGACTTCAACTCTGGCCTGACAGTGGGGATGGAGAGTCGCAATCTCTGCACCTTCAATTGTTTGTGAGAATGTATTAATGCTTCTCTATATACTTCAACCTCCTGTGGAAGCCTCCAATGAAACCTTTTCCATATCTTCTCTCTCCTCCTCTTCAAGTTATAACAATGGCACACTGCCGACTGAAAAATAACATTTTGAGCTGGGCAAACGTAGCAACAAATGTGCCGACTGAATCTCCAAAACAGCAAAGAGAATTTTCTGCAGGCATCACCATCCTTTGTAACAGTGCTCAAAATGGCTACTTTAATCTCAGGGACACCTTCCTGAAGCTCATACTGTCACTTATTCTCCGACAGTAATCACGTGGGGCAAAGGTGGGGGAAAATATGTCAGGAGAGTTGGTCACGCACCCTTGACACATTTCCATGAATCAGGCTCCCTGAAGGCCTGAATGGAAGGAAACTGGAGTGTTTTTTTAGGAGAATAATTCAGGTGCAGATTTTCTTTTGTAATGGATTTGAGGAGATCGTGTCTGAGAATTTTACTTTGCATTCCACCCAAGAACCAGTGCAAATTCTGAGCAAAATTCAAATGTAAAGATTTAACATTGTGAATGCAAGTTGGCAAAGAAGTGCATGGATATTTGCAATTTGATCTGGGGAGAGGCAATATGTGTATTTAATTGCACAACATTGGCTTTTAATTTATATCTGTAACTTTGCTTTGGGGCCAGTTTTGTGTGCACTCAGTTACACTAAACAAATTCTTCATTCAGCTGAGCTGTTTTGTTAGAGGTTATATTTAGCACACACAGAGTACTTTATCTGCCTCATACATTCCACTAAAACCAAATGCGTGGACACCCATGGGCTGGACAGGAGTGCTATCAGCCTAATGAACTCTGAACAGTATTGAAGCTGCACTTACAGAAGCCAGATCAGCTTTCAGCTGATAACCACAACAGGTATGCTTTCCAACAAAAGTTACTCAAAAGTGTTTTGGAAAAGGAAACCTGACTGATTTGTACCCAGGGATGGTTCGGCCAAATGTACGAGCTCTTTTTCCAACCCAGCCAAAACAGCAGGGACCAGGAAATGAATTTAGAGCTTTCTTGGGTTACATGATTGTGATGATTTGTGGTGATTGTTCCTTTAAGGACAACACAGCAGAATAGGGTCTTGTGTCTTGGGAGACCATTTGGGACTGAGAGTGGGTAGTCACCCCAGGGGCTGGAGCCCTCTCTTAGGCAGAAGACATGTAGGGACCTACCAGCAGCTGTGTTGGCTGTGGGCCTCTGTAAAGTTTTTTCTGATTAATAAATACCTTTTGTGTTTCTAATGAAGTCTGTGAAAGTGCATTATTACACTGTTTCAGACCATTAAATGGAGACCTAACACTTACAAAGCACCTTATGCAATCCAGGATGTTCCAAATGCTTCACAGTCAAGGAATTACGTTTTTGTAGTGTAGCTACTGTTGCGATGGAAGTGTGGTATTGGCATTTTACACATAGCACCATCCCACATTCAGCAAGTAAACATTGGGCTAGATATTAACTGGAGGTTTGAGGTTAGAAAACCCAGAATATCAGGTTTCACAAAGAAGAAAAACCAGTTCAAAAGTTGTCAAAAGCAAGTACAATTGGCACCAGTACTACTGGAGTTCTATGTTCCAGTTCAGCCAAGGCCAGTCATTTCCAGGTTTTACTGGTTATTTCATTCTGACATAATAGCAGGGCCTGATTAGTATTTTCAACTCTTGTTTCCTGGCAACCAGATTGAGAAACTTGCAGCTTGTTAGGCTGGTAGGCCTTTGGTACAAGGCCACAGCTGGGACTGAAAAGGAAGTGGGGAAGATTGGAAAGGACCAGAGCAGGAAATATTCAAAGAAGCTGGAGCTGGGGAAGACTAGGAGGGCCAGAACAGGGAAGGCTGGAGCAGAGAAAGGGAGACCAGAGTAAAGAAAGGGAGGACACAGCCGGTTATGATCAGGGGAGGCTGGAACAGATGGAGTTGAGGGTAAAAAAAATAAACTTTGTTGAGTAGATTCAGATTGGGGTGATTGGATACGAGAGGCAAATCAGTGTCCAAATCTGGGAGGCCAGAGATCTGTGATCTTGTGGAACAGAGAGGAAAGGTCAGTGGGGTACCTGTTCACAGGGGTGGGGAGAGGTGGTTCAGGGGTTACTGAAGCAGCTTCATAGCAACTAGCAGGTAAGTGGAAAGGCATTTAGCTCCTGGATCTAAGAGTCCTCACCTCTCTTTGCTGCTGGATTTCCCAAAGCCAAGAAAACTTGGGTCACTGTCTATGTGGAGTTTGCATGTTCTACCCATGTCTGCGTGGGTTCCACCCGGGTGCTCTGGTTAGGCGCATTGGCCATGCTAAATTCTCCCTCAGTGTATCCAAACAGGCCCCGTAACTTCACAGTAACTTCATTGCAGTATCAATGGGACACTAATAAATAAACTAAACGTTAAAACTTGTCTGGTCAGAGTTACACTTAAAATGGTGGTTAAATATGAGATTCATTATGTTATTTAAATGACTAACCTACCTCCTGTTGGTGTGCTGGTGACTTGATCCCTCTTCTACCTAAGTCTGGAAGTAAGCCGTTGAAGGCTGGTTGGGTGCGAGATTCAATTTCTCTTTTAACTTTTTAACTTCCCACCCAACAAAAACCCACCGGTTTTGGGGGGGTTAAAATTCCCCCAATGACCGGGTGATAGTTTAATGATATCATGTAGCAACTCAGTGATCCATCAGAGGAACATTCAGTTTCACACTGCTGTTTCTACTCAATCCACTGTATTCTTCCCAGCTAACTGTTCATCTACTTACAATGAAGTTGAATCAGTCATTGGATCAGCCAGAATCCAGCCCCTGTTAAATAATACAATTTGAACGGTATCTGCTGATTTAAAGTGGACTGAGAGTTTCATTTCTGGTACCAAAGGGTAGTCGGCACTATGGAACTGCATCTCCTCCGGCAGTCAACCCGCTTTCGGGGAGGGCAGAGAGGAAAACATTCAATGTGCAGCTGTTGTGTAACTTGCATGATACAGCTTAACTCCATGTAATTCAGTGAGTGCTATACAACAAGGGATAAGGAGACTAAATGGGCTGCATTGTGTGTGATTAAAGGTCACTTGTCTACGTAATGGTTACTGGAATCAGCTTGACACACATCAAGGTGCTTCTCTTAAGAGGATTAGTTTGTGCTAGCTAAACCAAAAAATTATCAACCATAAGCAGATAGTGGATGTATTTTAGACAGTTGGGTTGGCTAACAAAGGCTAATCCTTAATATTGTTCTATAGTCAAACATCTTTATAGTCATAAAAGCAAGCCAAAGCAATGGGAATAAAATGACACTAGGCTGTTCCAAGGACTCAGTAAGTAAATTTCTTCCCTGTGTGTAAGTTAACCAAGCAGAGCAAACAAGTCCCAGAACCGATCCCTGTTGGCTGCTGTCATAACAGGTCTCATTTGGCCCCAGCAGTTCTTTAAAAGAAAGAATGAAAGACTTGCATTTATATTGTGCTTTTCACAACCACCAGACATCTCAAAGCACTTTACAGCCTAGGAAGTGCTTCTGTAGTATAGTCACTGTCGTAATGTAGGAAAAATTAGAGTTCCTACTTTCGGTCACTAGTAAATGATCCCACTGGGGGAGTGCAGATGTAAGGAAATTGGCTGAGGGCAAGATTGATTCAGGCTGTGATTCCTCTATGGTAAAATAGTCTGATAACAGTCATTGTTCAGATAGCACATGAAATAAAGCTGCTTGAGCAAGACACTGGAGAATTATCAGTGCCTGTGGAAACATTGCCTTCGAAAGAGAAGAGGGTGGAAATTCTGGTGATTTCAGTATTCCTCTTAAATGAGTCTTGTTGGGTCTGAATCTTGGACAGGTTGCAATTCCCAGAGATGTAAATGTCACAGCAGGGGCTAAACACAGGAACTTGTGGCGCTGAAATAACTTAGTTATAGCAGCTACCCGCACTTCCCCCCCACTCTCCCCCCCACCCCACCCCCCCCCCCATATTATACATGTTCAATCTGAGTGATGGCAAAAAGTATTTTGAATTGAAAAGCAGAATTAAAAATATATTTTTTTGAAAAGCTATTCATGCTACTTTTCCAGATCTCATTTACAAAGGGAATTTCCAAGAGGTGTATTATCTTTTGTCCCGGAAGGGTGCAGTTGAGGGAGAGAGGGATAAATGTATTTGACTCGATGGTGAAGATCACAACAACCATGGCTGCTCCAAATCATGCAGAGCCTCATGGTATAGAGATCTCAAGATGCTGCATGGGAGGTGGGTCACGGGGTTGGACAGAGATACAGATCAGCTCAACTGGACAACTGAAGGGGAACCCTCATATGTAGTAATGACATGCTAGGGTGTGAGAAAGGCAAAGGTTCAGTGTGCACGGGAGATTTCTTGCCCATGGCTCATAAAGTCCCCGGGAAATACCTTTGCCTCCCTGCACACACATGATTTCGGGGGACATAGACCCAGCCTGAGGTGTCCCTCGGGAGATGGTGGTGTAGGAGGGGGTGGCATGCACAGGCTGAAGGGCTAGATTGCAATTGAACCACATCAGATCTCATTAAGCTGTAAGTGGACTAAAGTGTCATAACATTAACAATCATAGTGCACCCTTGCAACCTCATGTGAAATCAAAACCTTTTAATCTTGCATTCCCTACCACTTTGTCTAGCTGCTCCCCCAGTATCTGCAGCAGGGCCGGAGGCAGTCTGCTGACCAGTTTGCCACATTGTCTTGGATGACCTTGGCAGCCATCCTCTGGCCCCATCTTACTTTGGTTGTCCTGCTGTGGGGCAGTTGCTCCTTCAGTGGTCACAGAGGGAAAAGCTGAATGGATCACAGACATGGGGGATTCGGGAGGGCTGCACACCCTCAGAGAGTCCTGAGTGGAAGCTCCCAGGGGTGTCTTAGCAGCCACTCCTTCCCCTTTTTGGTGCCCCCAAAGGCCCTTGCCTGACTTCTTGAGGGGAACGGGCACCTGGAAGAATGTCAATGTTCCCTTTCCCCTTTTGTGTAGCCACTGTAGAAGCTCACCCATGGTTACAGCGATTGAGTGCAGGTCCATGCGCATCTCCAGCGAAACTGAGCATTCTGCTGTGCCGATTCTCCGTGGCATCAGCCACCCTCCCCATGGAGATGTCATAGCATGCACAGGTTGGCACCACTTCATCAGAGAGCAGGCAGATGGACTCCTCTATCTCACTTATCCTCTGTTGAGGGCCTCTAACACCTCTGCCTGGTGCTCCCCCCTCTTGCAGCTTCCCAGGTATCTCGTGGATACTGCATCTCAGAGGCTTGTTGTCCAACTTGGGCCTCTTCCCCAGCAGTCGTTTGAGTGTCGGAGAGTTTGGATGACCCTGCCTCCTCCTGTTGTAGACATGTGTCCATGCAATGACCACCAGGATGTGGGACAGGCCTGAACTAGATTTAGTATCCACTGAGGTGTGTGTCTCTGTGCTGGTAGAGGGTACAGGAAACTGCCGTGATGCCTCTATAGGTGCACTTTCTTCCTCCTCCTCAAGGTCCTCAGTCCTGTATGGGCTGGAGAAACTGGTGCACAGAGTCTCCACTACTTCTCTTGCCCTCTTCCTGCTGGCACCTGTAAGTGAGAGAGGAGACAGTGAGTGACTGCATGAGTTGCCTCCAACATGGAGAAACACATGAACTTTGGGTTTCTACATGACTACATTATGAATGGATCTTTACCGGATGGAAGCTGCCCACTGACCTCTCCATCACTGCAGGCTCGGTCTAGTTCCTCCCCAGCCAGCTGGGCTGCCTGCTCCTTGAATTCAGTGATGTTCTTGATGTCAGGCCGGCCCCCTCCTGTCTTCCCTCCCACTCTCTCTCCTTGTGTCTTAACTTTTCCTGTGCAATAAGAGAAGATGGGGTTGAGAGCAATTGGGTTTCGTGTATCTTTCTCATGCTCCCAGTCTTACAAATAACCCACTGGATTGTGTGTCATGTGACTAATATACTGCAGGTTGTGCAGAAGGTTTCTGGGACAGCACCATCCAGCACAGTGAGCACATGTAGATAGAGGATAAGGCTCACAGGGGCATTTTATTAATGGTGCTTGCTGGTGACCTCAATGCCTTTAGTTTATTTTGGTATTATCCTTATCTGCCCAAACAGCCAACAGGAAAGTTTCAGCACATTCCAAATGATCAGGTGCAGCATAAAATGACATTAACTAAGTAGCCTTAAATGAATGAAATGTAGAGATTGATTTATCTACTGATCATCTGTTGGGTTAGGTTGATTGGCCATGCTAAATTAACCCGTGTCAGGGGGATTGATGTGGATTAGCAGGGTAAATATGAGGGGTTATAGGAATAGGGCCTGGATGGAATTGTTTTTGGTGTAGACTCGATGGGCCGAATGGCCTCCTTCTAGACTGTAGGGATTCTATGATCTCTTCTTGAGTAAGGTCCTTGAACTGGTTAAAACAGTCACTTGTTATTGCTTTAGATTTCATTCAGCTCAACTGCCTCCTACTCAAGCACAAAACCTGCTGGAGAGCAGATTAACATTTGAAAAATCCTTACTGAGTAAGTGACAATAATCTTACACATAAATCTACCTTGTTTAACTAGCTGGTCATTAACGTAGAAAACTCTTCTGACATCTGAAGCGGAAATATGGATTTTTTTTTCTTAAATTCACAATATTATAGGATAGCTCTTCTGCAAGTTCAACATTTGTCAGTGGCTGCAGTATGTTTAAAAGATTGTTGACATGATTCCAGCTGGGATGACCCAATTACAGTTGAACTTGCAATGTGACACAGCTCTCTGCCTTGAAAACAGTGATGCCAATATACGTGTGCAAATTTAACATGTGCTTGCGTTAGTGACCCTTTCATTTAAAGCACAATGTTTTTCCAAGGCAGCTTTATTATTGGAGATAGGGAACATGTTACCTAGCTAGATGAATTAGCCTGTGTGTTTCTTTTGGAGCTGTTGCTGCTACTTGCCTTCTTGTCTTGTGTGCAGCTGCAGAGAAAACATTTTCACTTCCCTGTTCAGACAGCTCCTTTCAGAGTGCTTTTACTGGTTTGTGGTGTTTAACATTACCCTTCGTTCTGCTGAAATGGCAAAAATATCCTAGCATTTTCCATTTTGCACCTGTTTTCTTTCACATGTGCTGATTATCTTTCTGGCATAGCACATTGTCAAAACACTTTCTGCACTGAATGAACTGGGCGTATAGTTCCAAGAAACAGAGTAAGTCAATTCAGGGGGTAGGGCTCAAACCGGGAATTCAGTAGAACATTTTTTAAAGGCTAAATTTGGATGGAATGTGTCAGGAGTTGTGCAGACCACAGATCTTATGATTGGCACATGCACTTGTGAATTATAATACCTGTGTCATAAGATCCTGGTTTCAAAGATTCATCATTGTTTCCACAAGATAGTTGGCTTGCACTGGTTGCGTGTACTAATGATCTAAATGTCAAAACAGTCCCCTTTTCTTTGTAAAACTGCAATATTACCTGCCGACATTCATTACATGGAGGTCATTTATAAAATAGCTCTACAGTCTATCGAAAGTCAATAAGGCATCAGTTTGCATTCAGACAACACTAACTCACTCTATGAAATGAAATGTAGGTGGGAGGGGAAAGAGATAGTGTGGTAGTGGGAAGGGCCAGCAGAAACACTGACATAAACAAAAGAGGAGCAAGATGAGATTGAGATAGAAAGCACCAGATTGGAGATTGAGCAATAGCAGAAATATGACGTTCAGGATGGCAATTACACAGTGAACATTGTTCCAGCTTGCTTCCCAGAGGAGTAAGTTTAGTGAATCTATTCAAAGCTATTCAAAGTTACAGACCAGAAAGGCTCCAGTTCGAACACTGGACTGGGCTGAGTTAGCTTGTGTTAACTGAACCATTAGTGGGTTGTTACAACAGATCCCGTGTTCCTGATTGGTAGCCTGGCTCCACATGTGAATGGAAAGTAAATGGAGGCGATTCTCTGACCTTGCTGCACCGTTAATAGATCACGTCGATCTCGGAGAACAGCATGCGGGCCTAAAAATCCAGTTCGCACCCAGCGCCAAACAGTTTGTGAGTCTCCCGGCCCCTTCCTAATGGTACGAACCAGATCACGCCCAGGAAGGGCATGAGTCCGATTCACATATTGAAAGTAGCATTTAAATAGTAAACCACTTTCAAACTTCAGCGCACGGAATTCACCGGCCTTCGGGCAAGGCACGATAATGGCGAGAATCACTACTGGTCTCCACTAGTAGAGACCTGGCGCAATGGTCACGCCGGGGGGCTCGGACGGCACTGAAACCCTCTGGGTGGTCAGGCCATGGCTGGGCAGTACCCATTGAGCAATGCCTGGAGAGGCCCACCTGGCCTATAGTACCCAACTGGTACACCAGCAATGCCCGGCAGTGGCCACCGGCCAATCCAGCAGTAGCCATTAGACAGCCCGGCTGTGCCAGGTGGGCTGCTTACTTTCATGCAAGAAAATATAGTATTTCAATGTTAACATAAATTTCATTAATAGATTTAATAATGCATGTTTTTATTCACAAGCTTTCTGAAAAATGTAAACATAAATTTATTATCCAAATTGATCTGATTTTCTGTCATCCTTGAGCAGTGACGTGTGCTAAGATTGAGTTCACCAGGAGTTTCAGCACCTCAAGCTGCCATTCTTCACGTGCCAGCCCAGATGATAAGCAGCAGTAGACTCCAAAATATGGTAGGATGGGCAAAAGGGAGGGAGAAGTCACAGTCAAGTGTGATCTTGTCCTTGTCCATTATCCACAAACAGCAAGGGTCATAAGATCATAGGGATTAGTGGGAATCATGGCTGATGCTTTCATTCCCTTTGCGAAACATCAATGCCAACATTGCAAGTTAGCTCCAGTTTAACTCAAATTAGGTGATGCAACAGAAATTTCAGGATTAGACTGGACACTTTTCTCACTGTTTGGCTCTTTATCACATCTGTGAAGCATTCACTCACTAAGTCATCAGAAAAACAACAAGTAGTTTTTTTTGTGCCCTTGTTTCAGTAAATGATCCAGAAGTGTACAATTGGCTCCATTTGACTTTCTGTTGAAGGTGATATTCCTTACTTCATTTTGTTCACTCTGCCAAACTGCAAACATTGAACTGCCTTTGATCTCTCTTGTTTACTTGTTGGCATACGTGACCTGGGTTATCACATGGAAAATACCTAGTAAGAGCCAACAGAAACAGCAAGTCACTCCACATCATTCCTATTAGCTTACTATGATAATTGACATGACATGCAAATAATTTTGGCATTAACACAATAATCAAAAATGAACATGTTGTCTTTTTACACCATTCTCTGTCATTCCAATCCTATAAGGAATGTAGATCATAGAATCCCACAGTACAGAAGGAGGCCATTCGGCCCATTGTCAACCACAATCCCACACAGGCCCTACTCCCGTAACCCTGCACATTTACCCTGCTAATTCCCCTGACACTAACTAGGGTCAATTTACCATGGCCAATGAACCTAACCCGCACATCTTTGGACTGTGGGAGGAAACCGGAGCACCCAGAGGAAACCCATGCAGACAGGGGAGAAAGTGCAAACTCCATACAGACAGTGACTCGAGGCCAGAATTGAACCTGGAAGTCCCTGGAGCTGTGAGGCAGCAATGCTAACCACTGTGCCATCGTGCCACCTTATGTAATGTAATGAACATAATGACACTAGTAAATATTTGAACAACGAAAGCCAACTAAAGAGTTAAATTATGGCTTCTGTATATGGGCAATGATAGTTTCTGATTAAATAACAACACTTCTCTACTTCATCTTAATTATTTCCAGGAATGCAAAGCAGAGATGTTTCTTCCACGTACTTACATCTTGCATCACTCTGTTTGTCTCCAGGGAATTTGCTGTGAAGTGTGCCAGACATTTAAAAAAGGTTTTGCATTCCAATGACTTACCAAGCAGAGGAAATTTCCTCTCTGGGTTGTTCATACACTTGTCTCCTGAGAATCAGGTAGATTTCTGTCCACTCAGATAATGGGATCATTAGTGATTTCACAAGACTGCCTCGTGGCATTTTAATGATTGAGTAATTACTGGAGCTTAGACATCAGCATTTAGTAACAAAGGGGTAATTTTGACATTGTGTTACAATTTAAAGTAAACGATAGTAAGTGAGAAGCCCATTTTATATCCCTGCTGATTTATTATTGCCACTGAAGTTGCCATAAAGCACAGGAATAAATAGACCATTTGGCCCAACAGGATGAGGCTGGTGATTATGTTCCAAATGAGGCTTCTCCACTCTACTGCATCATTATTACCCGTCTTACAGAATCACCCAAAGTCAAAACATACCAACCCCTCCCCCCGCTCCAGCTGCATCTATAATTCCCCCTGCCCCCCCGCTCCAGCCATGTCTATAATTCCCCCCTGCCCCAGACATGTCTATAATTCCCCCCTGCCCCAGCCGTGTCTATAAATCCCCCCCCCCCTGCTCCAGCCACGTCTATAATTCCCCCCCTGCCCCAACCGTGTCTATAATTCCCTCCCGCCACAGCCATGTCTATGATTCCGCCCCCCCCCCCACCGCTTCAGCCATGTCTATGATTCCGCGCCCCCCCCCCACCGCTTCAGCCATGTCTGTGATTCCCCCCTCCACCCCTGTGTAATGGTTTTAGAATAAACGCAGAAATCGATTTCTTGACTTTTTCTGTGAATTCAGTATTCTTACACAATTGAGGTTGAATGTTGGAGTTATTTTTATTCCCCAGAGAACATTAGAACCATTTCCCTTCATTCCTTCCTGAATTTCCAGACACATACTCTCCCCTTCTCCATTTGAGATATCACAGAATCACAGAATTGTTCTGGTGCAGAAGGAGGCTTTTCAGCCCATCGTGTCTGCACTGGCTCTCCGAATGAACATCATGACTTCGTGCCATTCCCCTGCCTTTTCCCCATATCCCTGCACAGTGTTTATACTCAAAGAATTACCTAATGCCCTTTAGAATGCCTCGATTGAACCTGCCTCTACCACATTTCTTGGCAGTGCATTCCAGACCCAAACCAATCGTGTGAAAACGTTTTGTCTCCCATTGCATTTGCTTCTTTTGCAAATCACTTCAAATCTGTGCCGTCTCCTTCTCAATCCTTTTACGAGTGGAATCAGTTTCTCTCTAATTGCCCTCTCATAATTTTGAACACCTCTATCAAATCTCCTCTTAGTTTTCTCCTCTCCAAGGAGAATAGTCCCAATTTCTTCAATCTATCTTCATAGTTGAAGTTTCTCATTCCTGGAACCATTCTTGTAAACCTCTTCTGCACTCTCTGCAAAGCGTTCACATCTTTCCTATAATGTGATGCCTGGAACTGTTTACAATAGTCCAGCTAAGGTCTATATAGTGTTTTATGTAAGTTCAGCTCTTGCACTCTATGTCCCTATTAATAAAACCTAGGATACTGTGTGCTTTATTAACTGCTCTCTCCATCTATCTTGCCACCTTCAATGGTCTATTACCTCTGCTCCTTCACCCTCTTTAGAGTTGTACCCCTTATTTTATATTGTCCCTGCGTGCTCTTCCTACCATAATGCAGCACCTCACACTTCTTTGCACTGAATTTCATCTGTGACCTATCTATCCACTCTACCAACTGTCTATGTCCTTTTGAAGTTCTACACTGTCCTCGTCACAGTTTACAATGCTTCCAAGTTTTGCATCATCCGCAAACTTTGAAATTGTCTCCTGCACACAAATCTAGATCATTAATATATATCAGGAAAAGCAAGGATCCCAATATTGACTGACCCCTGGGAAACTCTACTGCCAACCGTCATCCAGTCAGAAAAATATCCATTGCCCATTGTTCTCTGTTTCCTATTACTCATGATGTGGAGATGCCGGTGTTGGACTGGGGTAAGCACAGTAAGTAGTCTCACAACACCAGGTTAAAGTCCAACAGGCGAATGAGGCTGTGGGAGTTCTTCTGCAAACCCCAAGAGGCCAATAGCAAACACAATAAGACAGCCAATGAACTGGAACAGCAGAAAGATGCGTGGTGCAGCAACCGAAGACGAAAGAGTCGAATTGGACTCCTCCGGAAGGCCGCTGCCCTCAACTCGACATGTATGCCCAAGCCATCAGGAAGTGTGTCAATGCCAGACTCATCAGCCGCACTCACAAGACAGCCCCGAATGTCACCCAAGCACAACGCAACGTCATCCACGCTCTCAAGACCAACCGCAACATTGTCATCAAACCAGCAGACAAAGGAGGGGCCACCGTTATACTGAACAGAACGGATTACTGCAAAGAAGTGTACCGACAACTGAACAACGAGGAACACTACAGACAGTTACCCGCAGATCTGACCAAAGAACACACCCGTCAACTCAACAGACTGATCAAGACCTTTGATCCGGATCTTCAGAGCACGCTCGGTGCTCTCATCCCATGTACTCCCCGCGTTGGAGATCTCTACTGCTTCCTGGAGATACACAAGGCCAACACACCCGGCCGTCCCATCATATCAGGCAATGGGACCCTGTGCGAGAACCTCTCCGGCTACGTCGAGGGCATCCTGAAACCCATTGTACAAAGAACCCAAGCTACTGTCGCAACACTACGGACTCCCTACAGAAACTCAGCACACATGGAGCAGTTCAACCAGGAGCACTCCTCGTCACAATGGATGTCTCGGCACCCTACACCAGCATCCCCCACGACGACGGCATTGTCGCAACTGCCTCAGTACTCAACGCCGACAACTGCCAATCTCCAGATGCAATTCTACAACTCATCTGCTTCATCCTGGACCACAACGTCTTCACCTTCAACAACCAGTTCTTCATCCATTCACACGGAATAGCCATGGGGACCAAATTCGCAATTCGATATGCCAACATCTTCATGCACAGGTTTGAACAAGACCTCTTCACCGGACAGGACCTTCAACCAAAGCTATACACGAGATACATCGATGACATTTTCTTCCTTTGGACTCATGGCGAACAATCACTGAAACAACTACATGATGACATCAACAATTTCCATCCCACCATCATACTCACCATGGACTACTCTCTGGAATTGGTTGCATTCTTGGACACACACATCTCCATCAAGGACGGTCACCTCAGCACCTCACTGTACCGCAAGCCCGTGGATAACCTCATGATGCTCCACTTCTCCAGCTTCCACGCTAAACAGGTTAAAGAAGCCATCCCCTATGGACAGGCCTTCCATATACACAGAATCTTCTGAGATGAGGAGGATCGTAACAGACGCTAAAAGACGCCCTCATAAGAACAGGATATGGCGCTCGACTCATCGATCGACAGTTCCGACGCGCCACAGCGAAAAACCGCACCGACCTCCTCAGAAGACAAACACGGGACACGGTGGACAGAGTATCCTTCGTCGTCCAGTACTTCCTCGGAGCGGAGAAGTTACGACATCTTCTCCGGAGCCTTCAACATGTCATCGATGAAGACAAACATCTCGCCAAGGCCCTCCCCACACCCCCACTTCTTGCCTTCAAACAACCGCACAACCTCAAACAGACCATTGTCCGCAGCAAACTACCCAGCCTTCAGGAGAACAGTGATCATGACACCACACAACCCTGCCACAGCAACCTCTGCAAGGTGTGCCAGATCATCGACACGGATGCCATCATCTCAAGTGAGAACACCATCCACCATCACCACACAGTACATACTCTTGTGACTCGGCCAACATTGTCTACCTGATACGCTGCAGGAAAGGATGTCCCGAGGCATGGTACATTGGGGAGACCATGCAAACGCTACGACAACGGATGAATGAACACTGCTCGACAATCACCAGGCAGGAGTGTTCTCTTCCTGTTGGGGAACACTTCAGTAGTCACGGGCATTTAGCCTCTGATCTTCGGGTAAGCATTCTCCAAGGCGGCCTTCATGATACACGACAACGCAGAATCGCTGAGCAGAGACTGATAGCCAAGTTCTGCACACATGAGGACGACCTCAACCGGGATCTTGGGTTCATGTCACACTATCTGTAACCCCCACGACTTGCCTGGGCTTGCAAAATCTCACTAACTGTCCTGGCTGGAGACAATTCACACCTCTTTAACCTGTGCTTAATCCTCTCTCCACTCACATTATCTGTACCTTTAAGACTTGATTACCTGTAAAAACTCGCATTCCAACCATTATCTTGTAAATTGAGTTTGTGTCTTTATATGTCCTGTTTGTGAACACAATTCTTCACTCACCTGAAGGAGTGACACTCCGAAAGCTTGTGCTGTCAAATAAACCTGTTGGACTTTAACCTGGTGTTGTGAGACTTCTTACTCACCTATTATTCAGCCAATTTTGTATCCACATTACTACTGTCCCTTTAATTTTATCAGCTATAACTTTTCTCACAAGTCTGTTGATTGGCACAATATTGAATGTCTTTTGAAACTCCATCTACACCACATCACCACCATTGCCCTCATCAACCCTTTCTGTTTCCTCTTCAAACTACTCCAACAAGTTAGTTAAACTTTTAGAAATCCATGCTGGATCTTCCTAATCAACCCACATTTTTTCCGTACGATTACTAACTCTATCCTGAATAATTGTCTCTAGAAGCTTCCCTACCACACAAGTTAAACTGATTGATCTGTCATTGCTGGGTTTATCTTTTTGATGTGGAGATGCCGGCGTTGGACTGGGGTAAGCACAGTAAGAAGTCTCACAACACCAGGTTAAAGTCCAACAGGTTTATTTGGTAGCAAATACCATAAGCTTTCGGAGCTTGCTGCTCCTTCTTCAATATGTTCTTCTTCAGTATGGCGCCCCCATACGCCCTTTATCTTTTTGAACAAGGGCGTAATGTTTACAATTCTCCAATCCTCTGGCATTTCCCCTGAGCCTAGGGAAGACTGAAGGATTATGGCCAGTGCCCTTGTAATTTTCACTTTCACTTCCTTCAATATCCTTGGGTGCTTCTCACCTGGTCCCAGTGCCTTGCCAACTTTAAGTACTGAAACATTATTAAATACTTCCTCCTTTTTAATTTTGAACCCTACTAGTGACCATGGAGTTCAGAAGGATGAGGGGGGATCTAATTGAAACTTACAGGATACTGCAAGGCCTGGATAGAGTGGATGTGGAGAGCATGTTTCCACTAGTAGGAAAAACTAGAACTAGAGGGCACAACCTCAGGCTGAAGGGACGAACCCTACTCTGTCACCATGGTCTGGGTACCAGTTACCTTCTTGGTAAAGACAGAGTCAAAGTATTCATTTACTACCTCAGCCATGCTCCCTGCCTCCATGTGTAAATTTCCATTGGCTAATTAACAGGAAATAGAGAGTAGGCAATAATATTTTTTTCTGGCTGGCAAGGGTAAGGAATGGTGTCCCATAGGGATCAGTGCTGCAGCCTCAATTTTTTGCAATTTATACAAATGCATTGGATGAAGGGACTGATGGAATGATTGCTAAATTTACTGATGATCCAAAAATAGGTAGGAAAGTAAGATGTGGAGATGACACAAAAAGGCTACTAAGGACATAGATAGGCTAAATGAGCTGGTAAAGAGCTGGAAAATTGAGTATAATGTGGGAAAGTGGGAAATTGTACATTTTGGCAGGAAAAATGGAAAGAAGCATATTATCTAAATGGTGAGAGATTGCAAAGCTCTAAGGTGTAATGGATCTGGGTACGAGTGCAGGAATCGCAAAAGGTTAGTGTGCAGGTACATCAAGGGCCAGATTTTACCATTTTCGTTCTGAGTGATGAATCTGGGCGTAGTACAGATCTGACTTAGAAATCTGGTTTCAGGAGCCCCCATACGCTCTCAGCCATCTCCAGTCCCATTCGTGCTGTGGGCGGGGCTTAGCGCGGCTGGAATGATCGGAGCTCTGAACTGCACATGCGCAGTTAGAAAAAAATTGGAAAAAGCGCGCCCGTGTCAGATCGCTCCCGAGCCGCAGAAAGCGGAGAAAACGACCTGAGAGCAAAAAGCAGGAGCGAGGGTGTATCTCGGGGGGGGGGGGGGGGGGGAGGAGGGAGGTGGGTAAGATGTATCTTGCGGGGCGGCAGATGGATCTCTGGGGGGGGCAGATGGATCTCTGGTGGGGGGGCAGGGGGTTCCGCTGCCACTCTGCGGCTGATCAGTGGGGGGGGAGGGAGCAGGGGTGGCAATCTGTCTGGGTAGTGGGGGGGTGGATAAGGGGGGCAGTGATGTGTGTGGGTAGTGGGGGGGTGGATAAGGGGGTCAGTGATGTGTGTGGCTAGTGGGGGGGGTTGGATAAGGGGGGGGGCAGTGATGTGTGTGGGTAGTGGGGGGGTGGATAAGGGACACACACACACATCACTGCCCCCCTTATCCACCCCCCCACTACCCAGACCGATCGCCACCCCTGCCCCCCTTCCCCCCCCACCGATCGCCTGCAGAGTGGCAGCGGAACTCCCTGCCCCCCCACCAGAGATCCATCTGGCCCCCCCCCACCAGAGACCCATCTGCCCCCCCGAGATACATCTTACCCGCCTCCCTCCTCCCCCTGCAAGACAACGAGCTGGCCTCACTCCCCCCCCCCCCCCCCCCCCCCCGACAACGAACGTGCCTCACTCCCCCACCCCCCTCAGAGAATGGTCTGGCCTCACTCCCCCTCCCCTCCAGAAGATCATCTGACCCACCTCCTACCCCCCCACCACCAGACAACAATCGGCTCTCCCCCCCCCCCCACCACCAGACAACGATCAGTACTCCCCCCCCCCCCCCCCCCCACCACCAGGCAACGATCAGCCCTGCCCCCGCCAGAGATACATCTGACCCGCCTCCTCCTCCCCCACCCCCAACCAGACAACGATCTGACCTCACTCCCCTCCTCCCCCCTCCAACCAGAGAATGATCTGACCCGCCTCCACCCCCACCCCCACCACTGATCTGAGTCAGAGAGCCGTTGGAAACACTGAACGCGCTCTTCAGAGGCTGGAGTACCTGACTCAGACTTTTATTCAGCAGGTCCCTAAAAGCACGGTTCCGGATTGGTAAATGCGGTGCTAAAGGGGGAAATGCTGATAGAGTTGGGTGGGCAGTTCATTAATTCAACTTAAATGCACGCAAATGCATTTAAATCGTCGTTGCACCCGATTTGGGCGCAGAAAGGATTCCCGCCATTCGCGGGACTCGGTAAAGTGGGGATCTGCGCAGACGCCGGTGCAGATCGCGATAAAGGCCTCACACCCGACTTTACCATGATTTTGCGCCCGATCGGGCCCCAAGCTATTTTCATTGTCCCACCACTGTTGGTGACTGTTTCAGCTACCAAGACCCTAAGCTCTGGAATTCCCTCGTTAAACCCATCCACCTCTCTACCTCACTTTCCTCCTTTAAGTCTCTCCTTAAATCCTAAGTGTTTGACAAAGCATTCCCTTCCTCGTGTCACTCGTTGGCTCAGTGTCAAATTTTATTTGATAATGCTCCCATAAAGCACCCATAAGACAATAAGACATAGGAACAGAATAAGGTGACTCGGCCTATCGAGTCTGCTCCGCCACTCAAGCATGGCTGATATTTTTCTCATCCCCATTCTCCTGCCTTTTCCCCATAACCCCTGATCCCCTTATTAATCAAGAACCTATCTATCTCTGTCTTAAAGACACTCAATGACCTGGCCTCCACAGCCTTCTGCGACAAAGAGTTCCACAGATTCACCACTCTCGGGCTGAAGAAATTCCTCTTCATCTCTGTTTTAAAGGATCGTCCCTTCAGCCTGAGGTTGTGCCCTCTGGTTCTAGTTTTTCCTACTAGTGGAAACATCCTCTCCATATCCACTCTATCCAGGCCTTGCAGTATCCTGTATGTTTCAATTAGATCCCCCCTCATCTTCTGAACTCCAACGAGTACAGACCCAGAGTCCTCAGCCGTTCCTCATACAACAAGCTCTTCATTCCAGGGATCATTCTTGTGAACCTCCTCTGAACCCTTTCCAAGACCAGTACATCCTTCCTTAGATATGGGGCCCAAAACTGTTCACAATTCTCCAAATTGTGTCTGACCAGAGCCTTATACAGCCTCAGAAGTACATCCCTGCTCTTGTATTCTAGCCCTCTTGACATGAATGCTAACATTGCATTTGCCTTCCTAAATGTCGACTGAACCTACATGTTAACCTTAAGAGAATCTTGAACAATGACTCCCAAGTCCCTTTGGGTTTCTGATTTCCTAAGCACCCAAGGATTTTTAAAATACAGTGGAACCCCGATTTAACACGACCCGATTTGCGCAAATTCGGATATAACGCGATAAATCATTGGACCCTTTTTTTCCGCTAAAATTTAGCAAATTTAGCGCGACCCCGCTTTTTTTGCGATAACATTTTATGGACCCCAACCATCGCGTTATAACGGGGCCGCATTGTATGTTAAAGCGATATATAATTGCATGTTGTTATTACTGTTGTTGGCATTGGCAGTGGCAGCAGGTAGTCGGATTCCAACAGGTAGACCAACTCAGTCATGGGGCTGATATTCACGGGAAGATGCAGAGGGTGCTGGTTGACAATGAAAGCAGGAGAATACATTGAGGCCGGAGACACTGAAGCCCAGCCGAATTTAACAGCAGGATATTATTATCATCTTCCTCTTCCCCCTCACACCCAGAAGCCGGTCAAACTGACAGGGTGGCTGTCGGGTGGGAAAACCAGCAACGGAAAGTCACAGCTGGGAACCCTTGGGAATAATCCAATTGGGCGGCTCAAAGGCCAGAGATTTGGTCTTGAGGTGGCAGGGAGAAAGTGGCCATCGTGGGAAAGGGGAAGACTATTGGTGCTGACTTGGGAGGATGACAGTCTGGGGCAAGTGTGCCGATGCAACAATGGAGAGAGATGTAATTGGCAGAGGGGAGACTGAAGGCCTTCTTGAGGAGCCAAGCCTACAAGGTGACATGGAAAAGTCACTAACCTTCTTGAGCTAGCAGCTTCTGTCTCTCTTTCACTGCCATGTTCCATAACCTCTGGGAAATCCAGACAGCAACTGTTAAATTCAAATCAGGCTTCCAATTGCACAGTGGCAACCGCATTAAGTAAGCGAAGGAAGTGACCTGTTACTTCATAGGACATTAAAAAGCCACAAAATCTGCCATGATGTAAATGGTGGCAGGTGCATGTGTGGAAGTGGAGTTTGTGTTCTCAGTTTTTCATCTTTTAACAGCAAGCACAACCCCCCTCCGGCCCCTGCACCACCAATCCCCCCGCCTGTGCCCGACTTTCTGTGGCCCAATTTGAGTGGCTATATATCAAGGCCACTGCCTTTGTGATGAAACAGCACATGCAAATCCATGTTTCCCAGGTATGTGTGCCAGGGTCTGTTCACTGGTTTGCATGGGTAAGAGCAGATGTAGGCTATCCAGCCCCGTCTCTCTCACATTCCACACCAGCTTCAGTGATTCCTCGAGCTGTAAAACCAATGGCAAATCTTCAATGGGAATCGTCCGACCAGAACAGTTGGAGCAAACTGAGCAGGCTTTGTTCACATCAGATTCGGATTCATTTCCCTTCCCCCTCCCTCCTATATCAATTGAACCAAATTTTTAAAAAGGTCTCCCACATAATATTTTTAATCTTGCACTGAAGTGTAGGAGGATGTGAGCTTTTGATTTCAAGATCTGATTCAATTATCTGGCTGCAGATTGAATAAACTCAAGCTTCAACCTGAGGCTGTTAGTCCCCTTACTTCTAATGAACATTTCACACAGTCACCTGTCTTTCTGCAGTGAGGCACTGAAATATTGATTCCTGCTTTTGAATTTTAGTTTTGATTGCATTTCATGTGCACAATCTGTGAGGTTTTTTTAATTTAGAAAGATCTTGCTTTCTGTAAATCAGTAGTTGTGTGATTACTGACAGCAGACGGTTACATAATTAGATTCAGTAGCTGCATTCACTAGGTCTTTGGCAACGGCCTAAACTGATTCAGTGCCAACCGAGTCTGCAGTAAAGATTAAAATTATTCACGAGGATGTTCACTAACGACAGCATGTTTTTCTCCAGTGATGGAACATTTGCTGTAAGGTGTTGACATGTTCTGGGTGATCAGCACATGAAGCATAACAACACTACTGAGGTAAACAGCCAATTCAAAGTGCGAAAGGAGTCCTCTATGTACCCCCTCCCCTTTCTCTGAAAGTAGTTAATGTAAAACTAGATGAGGTAAAGTGAAACATGTGCCGCAGTTATCTGATCTGTTGCTGGTGCTAGTTTGTTTGTGTACAAATGATTCATGTTTGTGATATGTCAGGGTCTTAGGAGTGATATAAACACAGCACCACTTATAGCTCAGAATCATAACAATATTAATTATACACAGAATGTAATCATGCCTCTTTCTCAAATCCACTCAGATTAATTATGCACAATGCTAGCTTTGAAACAGCACTGTATAACCAAGGACATGCTTGATTATTTATGCTGAGTTGTTTTTACTCATTCACGGAGAGGTGAGGATCACTAGCAAGGCCAGCATTATTGCCCGCCCCAGTTGCTCTTAATAAGGTGGTGATGAATTGCAACCTCTGCAGTGCATGTGGTGTAGCGACACCCACAGTACTGTTAGGGGGAGAGTTCCAGAATTTTGATCCTGTGACAGTGAAGGACACAAAATATTTCCAAGTGAGGATGGCGTGTGACTTGGAGGAGAACTAGCAAGTGGTTGTGCTTGGCTTGACTCTAATTGCTGGAGAACCTTTCCCCTGATTCCCATTGATTTCAATTTTCCTAGGGTTAGGGTAATCTCGATACCGTACTTGGTCAAATGCCTACCTTTCATGTCAAGGACAGTCACTCTCAGCTTATCACAGGAATGCAGCTCTTTTGTTCATTTTTCAACCAAGGCTGTAATGGGGACTGGAGTAGACAGGACACAGCAGAACCCAAACTGAGCAGGTTATTACTGAGCACGTTGTTACTGAGCAAGTGCTGGTTGATAGCAATGTTGACAGCACATTCCATCACTTTTCTCATGATTGAAAGTTGACTGATGGGGCAGTAATTAGCCAGGTAGTTTTTGTCCTGCTTTTGGTGAACAATGAGTAGCTAGGTTCGCTGTATAGGCCTGACTAGGAATGGAAGGGGAAATGCACCTGACTCTCCAATCAACTGAAGAGTAATCAGATCCTGCTACTCTCCTCAATCCAGGTATAAAACTCTTCCTGGGGAGTCTCAATTGTTCCCCCTTCACTCCAGTGGGGTCGAGCTGCCATCTCCCCAAAAGTGGGGAGCTACTCTAAACCCCGCTGGAGTGAAACGCTCTGGCGGGGTGAGAGAAGCCAGCAAGCCTGGAAAATTCAGTCCCAGGTCTGCTAATAGCATTTAAATATGTAAAATATTATTCAAATGCTAGCCCCATCTGCCCGCCAATTTCCATCGCGGAGCAGACTGCACCGGAAATCCGGCGCTTTTGATGCTAATGGGGCGTGAATCCCATGAATCGCCCCCCACCCCCCCCCACCGCGCGATTCTCCCATCCCACTGCACTAAAACATTAGCGCAGTGGGATGGGAGAATCGCACCCCCTCCCCCGATATTCCTGTCATACTTCAGCGGGAGGAGGCCAAGAGGCTGGAAACCAGCTCATTGTGTTTAAGCCATTGTCGTGAAGAGTTTGGGTTGGTGGGGGCCTGGACGTCAGTTGGGGTCCCAGGTCAGGACTGCCGCCTTGATCCGTGAAGTTTGGGATCCGATTATGTTAAATTTATAAACCGGATTTTCCAACATTACTGCAAAGGAAAGACCTTCAATATATCACCCATCAAATGAAGAGGTCTCTCCTGACCATACGAGCTCTGGACGGGTCAATGTTGTGAGTCTTGTTGGTGGTGTCCATATCATGCAAAAGGAAGAACATTTTGAAAAATGAACACTGCCCTTTGCATTGATTACTCCTTTGAGTTAAATTATTTTAAAGTATCTCCCCTCTCTCCACTGCTGCACCAAACTTCACCACTGGATTCAGGCTGTCTTTTTGCTATTAGTTTAAAAACTTTGCTTGAAAGTACTCAGCAGGATGAAGTTGAATGCAGCAAGACCTCTGTGTCACATTAATGGATTGTGAGGCTCTGAGAGCTTGTGCAGTGGTGTTTATCAGATCTTTCTGATGCTACCTTTCCCCCCACCCGCTCCATCCCTTCAGCAGAAGGACATTGCAGCTGCAGTGCAGATCTGGCTTCACAAGTGCTCCCAGTGCTCTGCCTTGTCAGCATGTTGTCTGTCATATATCAACTTTATTAAAGGGGACTTTTACTATTGTCAGTTCACCAAGATGGCCTGAAAATGATCCTAAGCTCCAACAGAACAACTTCACAACACAACAAGGGGGCTCACTGGTCTTGTCAGTTGTCTGACTGTTAGCCTTTACCACATAATCCAAAAGAACTGACGTCAACTTAATTTTAAAGTTATATCAGTACACCATGTATCACATTAACCACTAACAGTTCATTAGCGGCATTTTTTGCATTTTGTTCTCTTACATTTTGTACTATGTTAGTTTGCATTTTATGGCCTTTAAATGTAACATTATTTAACTTCACTTCCCAGCAAGTGCTGCGCTGTTGTTCCTGGTTCTCTGCGACATAAGCCAGTTCTTTCATTTGCTGCAGGTTAACCGAGAGAAGAAGAGGGTTTGATAAATAACCCATAAAATCTGGCAGTGCAAAGTAAGAACAGACAATGCACCGTGATTCAGCAGCATATAAAAGGGAAAGATAGGTCAAAGTTTTGGGTGTAACTCTTCAGCACAATTTATTAAATAAGAGTCCGGAATACCTGCATTATCTTACCTGACCTGTGTCAAAATACTTCAATCAATGAAATATTTTAGGAGCAGGCCGACTGTTGTGTAAAAAGACATTATGGAGACCATTTTGTGTTAGCAACGTCCTACAATCTGCACCAAGGTCAATGATTAGTTAATCTGTTTCCTACTAAAAGGCTGCCTGATAATTTGCTCTTTAGTAAACTGTGGCATTCTAAAAATAAGTGCATGTATTTAAATAAAATAACCACTATACCATTTGTGTACTCTTTTAGATTATATGTTTTCTTCCTTTTTATTTATATCACAATTCAGTTCTTTCCTGTGCAAGGTTTGCTTGAAGGAACGTTATAAATTATAAATTGCCTTCCTTCTCTATAAAAATCCTTAAAATTATATTCCCTACTGTCCTTACTAAAATAACCTAATTTTCCCATTCATTAATGCACTACAGAGAGATACATTTTTAAAAAGTTATTATATCAAGTTGCTGAAATGGAGCTGGTAATAAAATAAGAGATG
The DNA here is from genome assembly GCF_964213995.1 of Mustelus asterias. Lineage (NCBI taxonomy): Eukaryota > Metazoa > Chordata > Chondrichthyes > Carcharhiniformes > Triakidae > Mustelus > Mustelus asterias. Next base: position 59,474,786 of record NC_135806.1, on the reverse strand, counting down.
TTGCAGGACTGGCGATGAAATGTCAAAGCTGCCTCCATGGTACCTCGACAGCAACATGTGTGGTTCGTTCATTGTTGCAGCCATACTTTCAAAAGCACAGTCTCTTTTCTCCACCCATTTGAAATAAGGCAGGTTTATCCAGCAACAGAGGCACACTCCATCTGCTGTCTAGTATAATCAGACGGGCCAGTAGCTCTGGCACAAGCTGACTTTCATTCTTCCATTCACTCCTGAGCTCCCTTTCAGATGCCTATTGTCTGCTGCTAATGGCCTTACAATGGCAATGCCTGTTGCTCTTGGAATTAGAATAGGCTTGGATGGGGAGAGAGCCCTAATCTCTGTATAAAATTAGAGAGGATCTGAATTAGTAATGGAGTGGGGTTAGGAGGAATGCACTGATTGATAAGGGGACGTGCAGCCTTCCAGCCGTCAGCTGTCCAGATTAGCAGGGGCTTTAAGTGGTGAGGCACAATATTTTATTCTCCACGCTTCCAGTCTGCAGGGCTAGCGCATGGCTCAGCTCATGCAGCCCTTTCAAGGCTCCGTAAATCATGCGGCAAAAATGCCCAGATACAGTGACAGATGGAATAGAGGTCGGATGGACCCCAGAGCCTCAGGCACACCCATTCGAACAAAGATAGCTCAATTCACTCAGAAAGCTTCCAGTCCTGCTAACTTTGCAAGAAAGGGATGTGGCCCCTCGCCCACCCCACCCCCCCCCCCCCCCCCACTTCCCTCTCCCCACTCTGCCTTGTAAGCACATTACCTGCTGCATATTTGCCGACTAAAAGCATATTCACATGCAAATTCTGGAGTTCCTCCTTTAGTCCAGGCACGTGGCCACAGCCTAATGCAGAAATAATCTGAAATGTTTCTGCCCTCTGGCCTGAAACATTAGAGCTAGCAGGATGAAACTCGCCACATGGCAGGTGCAAGACGCAGGGCAGGTGTATACTAACCATATGCTACACTGGGGGATAATGTTCCTTCAGATCTCTACAAATTACTGTCCAGGTGAGGAAACCTAAGCAAAAGCCCACATAACACAATCCGTGGCATGCATTAAAAGCACAAGGAGAGCGGGGGGCGGGGCAGTGATGTTTGCCTTCAACAAGTCTGCAAACAGCTTTGACAGACAGCTGTAAATAATAAATCAAACCTTTACATTAAATAGCCTCTAATGAGACTGAGCTCACACTGCCAGTGTAAACACCCAGCGCAGAGCTCAAGTGCCACACATTTACGATTCTGAAAATCAAAAACCAGAAGAAGGCACGTGCTGGAAGTCTGAATATAAAAAAAATAAATAATAAATGCAGGAATTGCTGATAGCCCACCGCAGGCTCCGCTAGCATTGCACAGAGAAAAGATGGATTAGTATCTGAATCTCAACTCTTCATCACAGTCTGAAACATTAGACCACCTTTACTGTCTCAGACCCTGGGCTTTGCCTTTGAAAGATGTAACTGCTCTAGAATGCTTCCAAACTTAGAACGATAAATATTATTAATTTACACTAATGCAGAGTTAAATGAGTAAATCTTAATGGCTTGAAAATGCTGTGATTTGACTGCCATCTATTCCTTAATTTCCAATAAGCACTCACAGCAGGAAAGCTTTGGTACCAAGAATATAAAGTGAATATCTGAACGGTGGCACATTGGTTAGCACTGCTGCCTCACAGCACCAGGGACCCAGGTTTGATTCCTGGCTTGGGTCACTGTCTATGCGGAGTCTGCGCTTTCTCCCCGTTTCTGCACGGGTTTCCTCCCACAGTCCGAAAGACGTGCTGGTTAGGTGCATTGGCCATGCTAAAGTCTCCCTCAGTGCACTCAAAAGGGTGCTGGAGTGTGGTAACTAGGAGAATTTCACAGTAAATTCATTGCAGTGTTAATGTAAGCCTACTTGTGACACTAATAAATAAAATATTTGCAAAGGCGTTCTTTATCAGGGTTTTTTGGTAACAGGAATAATTGAAACTTCCTAAAAGGGCTGCAGGTAACGTATTTTCCTTTTAGAAAATATTCAAAAAAACTCTTCTTTAATTTTCCACACAACTATAATTTGGAATAAGGAAGAAATCTGGGATCTAAATATTAAAGAAAGAATCTTTCAATGCCTCTCTTTTGATGTTGAATTTTTGTCCTGCTTTTGCTGTTTTCAATTAGCTCACAAAGTGAGATCTCTGGGGGATGTTTAAAGGCTGCATTTCAGAGCACGTGTTGTCAACTGTTGCTGAAGGAAACATGCTCCTGCAAAGTCCTTTCAGCATTGTCTTGGAGGAGCTGGTGGGCAGCAGGCGATTCCTGACAGCTGTGGATCGCGTGTATCACAAACAGCTGCCTTGTCCTGGGGTGAAATTAAAAGATTAGGTGGATATGGGCACGTGCGAGACAATGCTCGAGTGGGGTGGAGTATGTCTGCAGTCTTTGACAAAGGGAACTTCACTGAAACAGAGAGGTCAGGAGGGGAGCCGAAGTTTAAAACCACACAAAAGGCTTAAAAGCAGTTTGAAATGAAACTCAAAAGGCAACAGCGCGGCTCTGAAAAGACGCACTAGGCCCAGCAACAGCTGCCCCAACGCAAGACATTTGAGACAGCTTTATTCACAGACATAACAGACCCATAAAGAAAAGATTGCAGCATGCTTCTCCTGCAAAGAAGTGGGCCAGGCTAAATGAGTTCATGTGCAAATGAGGGAAATGTTTGAAATCATTAAATAACACCATTAAAGCATTAAAGACCTACATCGAGGCGTCTAAATGTAATTCTTTGAGTCAGGAGATTATGTGCTTCACTTTATTGTTTTTAACTATCCTCTACATTTTCATGATCAAAACATTACTAGAGTTACTGGGGCATGTTCCAACTCTGACCACCTGTCACTAGCTTGAAAAGCAGGCAGCCGCTGGTTGAAAATTGGACTGATCCCCTGGCTGTCCCGTCAATGTCCAAGGTTCACTCTGCTACAAACATCAACTATAAGCAAGGACAGTGCCCATCTGCTTCTAAAGGGAGGCTGCTTAAATATGCAAGTTGGATTGTAGCATCTCGTTTGTAATTCTCAGGTATAAATCAAGCATTCAGCATGATTGGTTTCATTGGTCAGAACATTGAATACAGGAGTTGGGACATCTTGTTGAAGTTGTACAAGACTTTGGTAAGGCCACACATGGAATTCTGTGGTACAGTTCTGGTCACCCTATAATAGAAAGGATATTATTAAATTAGAAAGAGTGCAAAAAAAATTACTAGGATGCTACTGGGACTTGATGGTTTGAGTTATAAGGAGAGGCTGGATAGACTGGGACTTTCTTCTCTGGACCGTAGGAGGCTGAGGGAGTAATTTTATTTGAGGTCTATAAAATAACGAGGGACAAAGATCAGCTAGATAGTCAATATCTTTTCCCAAAGGTCTAAAACTAGAGGGCATAGGTTTAAGGTGAGAGGGGAGAGATACAAAAGGGTCCAGAGGGGCAATTCTTTCACACAGAGGGTGGTGAGTGTCTGGAACAAGCTGCCAGAGGTAGTATAGAGCGGTTACAATTTTGTCTTTTAAAAAGCATTGAGACAGTTACATGGGTAAGATGGCTATAGAAGGATATGGGCCAAATGCGGGCAATTGGGACTAGCTTAGTGGTTAAAAACAAAGGGGTGGCATGGACAAGTTGGGGCGAAGGGCCTGTTTCCATGCTGTAAACCCCCATGACTCTATAACTCTAAATCAGTCAGATTGGGTGCCCCTATAACAGATGAAACATAGAAACCCTACAGTGCAGAAAAAGGCCATTTGGCCCATCGAGTCTGCACCGACCACAATCCCACCCAGGCCCTATCCCCCTTATCCCTACATATTTTACCCGCTAATCCCTCTAACCTACGCATCTAAGGACACTAAGGGGCAATTTTAGCATGGCCAATCAACCTAACCTGCACATCTTTGGTCTGAGTGAGATGAGTGCCAACTTTCCCACCTGCTTTGGACAAAAGCCAAAAATTCACCCCACACATCCCACACCTACCCTTTCCCAGAAGAAGAAACAATGGCTTGAATTTTTGCCCCCGAATCAGGAGTGTAGAGTTGAGGAAAAAGTGTGGCTTTGCAAACCCAACTCGGGAGGAAGTGCCTCAGACAGTCTTACAACACCAGGTTAAAATCCAACAGATTTATTTGGAATCAGAAGCTTTCGGAGTGCTGCTCCTTCATCAAATGAGTCACTTTTGTTTTGGGAGGGCGGGGTTAACAGGAGTCAGGTCTGACTCCCCTGGAATGAGTTTGGAGGCAGTCATAGGGGCTGTGGTGCAGGGGTGGTCTGTGTAAAAGACCCAACTTGATGCTCCAAAACTTTATCACAGCTGTAAAAAAATAATGAAACAAAAGCCAGCCCTCCACTCCTCATCCCTCACACCCTCTGGTAGCATCAGACCTTTACCTGAAATGTGTAAAGCCCACAAGTTGTGTTTTCGACGTCCAACAAGTGAAGATGGGATCCATTTGACGACAGCTGCACTTCAACATGCACAGCTGCTTCTGTGAACCATGAATGTGCAAAGTACAACCTGTCCCCCGTTCCCCTGGTGAAAATAATGGGTGCTAGGTTCAGGACCCAACCTCTGGAATCGGAGCTCCAGTACCATTTTGGCTAAGCTGCAGACCCTCTCTTCCTGCACAAAAATTCAGGTCAATAATGTGAAAATACAACAAATAATAGCTTTACTGAGCGTGACCTCTGCCTCTAAATATGGGTGATCTAGGAAGGATTCTAATCTAATTGGGAATAGTAAGGACTTTTAATTTAGCATTTCATAAATGTTTCTGCTGGGTGATGTAACAACAGAGGTCTTATGGAGCAGTGGTAGACCATTTGGCCCATCGTGTCTGCACAAACTGCAATCCCACCCAGGTCCTATTCCCATAACCCCACATATTTACCCTGCTCATCCTCTGATACTGGGGTCAATTTAGCATGGCCAATCAACCTAAACCTTTGGACTGTAGGAGGAAACCAGAGCACCCGGAGGAAACCCACGCAGACTCGGGGAGACTGTGCAAACTCCACACAGACAGTGACTCGAGGCCGGAATTGAAGCCGGATCCCTGGCGCTGTGAGGCAGCAGTGCTAACCACTGTGCCACCCAGCATCCCTACCTCTGTGCAGCAGTGCTAGGTTCAAGATCCAAGGCCTTTGGGCAGCACAGTGGCACAATGGTTAGCACTGCTGCCTCACAGCGCCAGGGATTTGGGCCCGATTCCTGGCTTGGGTCACTATCTGTGTAGAGTTTTTATGTTCTCCTCGTGTCCGCGTGGATTTCCTCCGGGTGCTCCGGTTTCCCCCCTCAGTCCAAAGATGTGCTGGTTAAGTGCATTGGCCATGCTAAATTCTCCCTCAGTGTACTCAAACAGGCACTGGAGTGTGGCAACTAGGGGATTTTCACAGTAACTTCACTGCAGTGTTAATGCAAACCTACTTGTGGCACTAATAAATAAACTTGATGGCAAAACAGGTTGATGATCAACCTGTATATCTTTCCATTGTACCTAGTATAAGGTGGTAAGAGTAGGAGAGTTTCCTGGTCAGCCATGATGCAGACAGCAAATCACTGCAGTACTTTGCCAAACTTTATTATGTATCAATGCAATTAAAATCCATGGTTGTCTAGGGCAAAGCTGGAAGATATGAAAACACAGGGATTTTCCTGTCCTCATTTTCCACCCCTCTCCCAAAGGCAATGTCACATTTGGCATACAACGCCAGGGGTTCTTGAAACTCTTTGATAGCTTGCCCTATTGGCCATTCTTCATGTCTCAACTCCGATCATTATTATTGGGAGATTACTTGACTATTGAAAATTTAAAATTGAGCCCAATCTTCCCTCAGATGCATTTTCCAGCAAGTGTCACTGGTTGGCGATCAGTGGCAGAAATTCTAGTTAATTGTCTGCTCCCCCGCTCGATTGTAGTTCCTCCATTACTGTTCACTATGATTGATTATTTCTGCAGATTGTACTGCAAGGTCAAGTCAAGGTTACCAAATATGTAACGTCCTTGGAAATGCTGCATTACTCACCCAGGAATGCTTACTATGTACAATTACTGATTGTGACGCCAGCCCCAAATTATCTGAAGCACTGATAAATTTAATTTCCAAACTTCACGTCTTTCCTCAACACTTTTTAAATGTTAAAGTCAGTGGGAGGGGAGGGAATGAACATCAAATTCTCAAATATTTTCACAGCTCCTCTTATTAAGTCATGACAGAACTTCTAATAGTTGATAGATGTGGTGGCTGTTGTTTGTGTTGACTGCTGCATTATATATAATTTACATGGAATGTGCTGATTGATCTGGAAATGCAAAGGATCAAAGGCCAATTTTTAGTGTCTGTCCAATCACAATGTATAACACAACTTATATTTATTCAAATTGGATTACCTTATCTTTTAATTTTGTCTTGCCTCTATTAATAAACTTTGGGAAATCATTCATATATAGATCCCCAGTAGAATGGGTAAATTGGAAGATAGACTGTTTTCTAACAATAGGGATGTTATCAAGAAAGTGTGATGGGAGAACGCTGCATGGAGAATGTGTGAAATAAGAATCCCACCATAAACATGCTGGGGGGACATCATTGACCAGAAATTTAACTGGACCAACCGCATAAATACCATGGCTATAAGGTCAGAGGGTGGGAATTCTGCAGCGAGTAACTCAGCTCCTGACTCTCCTTTGCCTGTCCATCTTCTACAAGGCACAAGTCAGGATTGCGATGGAATAATGCCCACTTGCCTGGATGAGTGCAACCCTTAACAACATTCAAGAAGCTTGATTCCAGTCAGGTCAAGGCAATGCACTTGATTAGTACCCCACCCACCACTTAGAATTTTCAGGCTTAGAATTGGGCACCACAGAATATTGACAGAGCGACTGTAGTGGGAACATGAATGCCGTCATTATGAGAGAGGAGAGGTTACTGGACTGCTGTTGTATGTGCAGAATGGGTCACAGGGGTCACACAGAAATCATAGATATGAGGAGACAGAACAACTTTTGCATTCTCTCTGCCTCAATGGGAATGGGTGTGGCTGGGTCAGAGATTGTCACCCTGTGCACAAAAATGGGTGCATATCAATCTTTAACCCTCATCTCTTCTGCCACAGGCGCACACTGGTAAACGTGTGCATTATCTACAAGATGCGCTGCAGCAACTTGCCTGGACTCCTTTGACAGCACCTTCCAAACCTGCGATGTCTGCCACCTGGAAACACAAGGGCAGCAGATTCATGGGATCACCTTCCAAACCTATGACTGCTGCCACCTAGAAAGACAAGGGCAGCAGACACAGACGAACACCACCAACTAGGAGTTCCCCTCTAAGCCATTCACCATCCCTGACTTGGAAAGATATCACTGTTCCATTATTGCGGTTGAGTCAAAACCCTGGGACTTCCTCCCTAACAACACTGTGGGTGTACTCACATCACATAGACTGTAGCGGTTCAAGAAGGAAGCTCACCAACACATCCTCAAGCGCAATTAAGGATGGACAATAAATGTTGGCCTAGCCAGTGATGCTCACTGCCCATGGGTGGAATTTCCCTATCCCACCGCCACGGGAATTGTAGTGGGCGGGACACGGACCATGTAAAGATCTGTTGACCTCATGAGGGATTTTCCGGCACTGGGGCAATCATGGCTGGAAAATCCTGCCCCATGAATGAATAAAAAAAAGTTCCTGGGATCTTGAAACAGTGGGAAAAGTCTCCTGGTATCTGGGAAAATTGTAACGGAGGAATTTATGTTTTCTTGTCCAGCTGTCAACAAATAAATCACAATCACATTTGCTGCTAATCATAGAAGATGTCTGGCAGGTCAAAATGAAAATAATATTTAGTAAATCAGCTGTCTGGAATCAAGCTTTAAGAATTCAGACTTTAGTATCTTTCAAGGCCTTCTGAGAAAAGCAAAGCAATTCTCAGATACACACACGATGAGGGGGCATACCCTTGAACAATCGATGCACAGACCACGTGTTGGGAAATTCTGCAACCCCTAACTGCTCAGAATACATAGATGTGGTTAGACCATTTCTCTCAGTGCTGTGAAATAAAAATATTCAGATGAAGCTCAGCCTTTTGATGCAGGATGAGAACCTGAAACCTAAAAATGTAGGCATTGAAAGACTTGACAGGCAATTTAATGGGTGATTGTTAAAATAATCTGGCAAAAAAGTTTACTTCACAGTAATTGGTGGGGCTGGATTTGTGGGCTCCCTGCATCCCTGTTTAAATGTTGGGATGTTGATCGCCTCCACTTGCCTGGGTTTAAATTTTTCACACATCTTTCACTGTTACTGGGCAAAATCTCTGCCCCCTCGAGGAGGGAGTACAGACTCATACAGACCAATCAGCGTTAGCAGCCCTGCATTATCGACTGTGCCACCAGGAGCAGTGGCTACTGCCAGTACTGCAGGAGGGTCAGGCAGAAGGGTAATCACGGGGATGTCCCGGAACCCAGGTAAATCCAGAACCCCCCCAGGGCTGGCTGGCAGGAATATCCACTTGCCAATGGCAAATGGTAAGAGTGTGAGAGATTCCTGGTCAGTCATGTGATGAAATTGGTGCCTATACTATCCAGCTGCAGGCTACAATGTGCATGTAAAATTATACGTTACTGTAGCAACTCAAGATTCCTTGGGTGGCTGGTGTGGCTCAAATTAGTGTCAACAGCATGCAGTTCGCTCCCTGTTCTGGCCAAATGGATTTCAGGACCTGTCTCCTTGCCTTACCTGTGGCGGAGGTCGTGGCGCTGTGGTTCAGATCTGCCTTTGGGGAGAGAATTCAAGAAGAAGCAATTACTTGGAGTACTTACTGTCTGTCCACATCCTCCGTTTCAAGTCTGGTTGCACCTTTTATGGTTCTTAATTATTGACTTAATTGCACTGAAATTTTTTTTCACTAACATGTTTAGCCCCTGCACTTGCCCCCTCTGATCATCTTTTTGATGTGTTTCTGCATGTTCCTATATTAACCCCTTTCTCCCTGCAGAATTTGTTCAAGGTAGTTTTTCCTCTTTATTTCATTTTTAATTTGTCTCATTAAAGGGTGATTTTCTTTGTCTGAGCATGTTGAGTCTTAGAATATCTTTGTCTTGCATTCTCATCATTATTCTTTTAGAAAATGATGAACTCACTGCACCAGGCTGTTCCATTATAAATAATCAACAAATATCTTCCACAGAAACATGAAATAACTACCTTCAGCAAGGCCTAGACACATATCCCTGACATTACCATCTGGCTGACACCACCCTTGTATTTCTATGACATAGATCTTTGACATAGGAACATTTGAATAGGAGTAGACCCTGCAGCCTGTTCCACATTTAATTAGATAATTGACAGAGAGCAGGTCCATGCCACTTCCTGTCCATCTGAACTGGAAAGCACGTAGCTACTATTACAGATGGCAACTTAAATCGTCATTAGTTTGAGCTCATTCATATGCAGAGAAATAGAAACAGAGTTCAAAAATAGATTTAGAACTGAACTGTAAACCTTAAACTGGGTTGGACTATTTGTCGTCATTTACAGTTTGCAGAGTGTGAAGGGGCCTCAGTTTCTTCTGGAATTCTTAACATTGGAAACAATGCTGGATTCTTGTCTCCCTCCTCGCTTCTTCGTACATGTTTGGTTTTCCCTTGAATGACATGAATCTCAGCAAAGGATGGTCTTCTCTGAGGAGCGCGGCGTTTGACATCTTCTTTGATCTGAACTACTGTGGTTTCCACAAAGTGTGGTGAGTAGAGGGGGACATTTTGTCAACATGATATCAAATAAAGTGTAAAAGATGTTGTTGAGGCATTGCCATTTTGTTTGAAAATTTAAATGTAATTATTATCAAAGTGAACAACAAAGTACGTTTTAGAAATCAATCAACTGGTGCTTCCTTTAAGTGTTTATAAAGCTGTATGTTCAGACTATAACATGATGAAGACTCAAATCCAAATAACTTTCCCTTCATCATGCCCTAGTCTTTTGAAGTTCAAATCTTTCATCTAAACTCAAACTCCAAAGACACCGTCAGCAGCAATTAGATAGTGCAATGCTGGTAGCCTTGGGGTGGTAAGAAATTTTACATTAACTCTTCCCTCATGTTTTCTATAAACTTTCTCTGTTTCAGCTATTTGTGCTTTCAAATAAATAATATGGTTCCGATAAATTGGTTGCCTGATGTTGTGGTAAATCCTGCAGAAATTTGGTTTTCTGAGAACAGGTCACTAGCTGACCTTTCACATTCTCTTTTCACTGGGTAAACAAAGGCAAATGAAGCAAAAAGATTATCACCAGCTTATTTTAAAATCTTTCTGTCAGGGAACATTATGATTGCAGAGTCTGGGCAATGTTATTAATTGGTTTACGATATCATTGGTCATATAGTCAACAAAGATCATCACATTTGGGAAAGCATTTCCAGGAAAGTGCACAGCACAGCCATATTCTACTCTGGGCAGGACTTTACGGCCTCGCTTGTCCCGAAACCATAAAATCCCGTCCTTTCCATGGTCCGTTCCTCGCCTGCTCCAATTCCCATGGCAGGCGGGGCAATAAAATTCTGGCCTCTGCCTATCTGTCTGTGTTCCGCTAGTTCTATGACCAGTACTCTGATGGGCTTCGGCCTTCGCATGGCACACATTTTCTGATCCCTCTGAGACCCACCTTCCTCCTTTTTCTCTCCTTCTTCGACCCACCCTCCTCCTTTTTCCTGGTCTTTTATTTCCTGGGCCTGTGAACTACACAATGGAAAATGTATTCATTCTTTCAAAGATTAGTGAGAGGACAGTTCTGTGGTTTTGCCATAATATAGGCAGTGGTTGTACATTGGAGGCGCTGGCCTCGTGGTATTATCGCTCGACTATTAATCCAGAAACTCAGCTAATGTTCTGGGGTTCGAGTCCCCCGCCACAGCTGGTGGAATTTAAATTCAATAAAAATATCTGGAATTATGAATCTACTGATGACCATGAAACCATTGTTGGAAAAACCCATCTGGTTCACTAATGTCCTTTAGGGAAGGAAATCTGCCATCCTTACCTGGTCTGGCTTACATGTGACTCCAGAGCCACAGCAATGTGGTTGACTCTCAACTGCCCTCCAAGGGCAACTATGGACAATAAATGGTGGCCTGATGCCATGTTCCACGAACGAATAAAAAAAAAATTGCTTTATAGTGGTATGAACTGACAACTTGGAGTTATAACGCTGATCTTGCTTTGCCGTTTGGTCAAACACATGCATTCCTTTCCAAAATTTTGGATGAATGCTGGTATTACCATGAAGTGAAACATGGGCCTTCGAACTAACAGAAGGTTTTAGAAATAGTGCAATTTCAAGCAGGACTTGAGCACAAAGTCTGGTGTTAATTTGTTTTCTATAACTACACACAGGTAGGTTAGAGTACAATGATGCACAACCCCTGTATGATTGCAAGTGACAATGGGCCTGGCAATCCACTGAGATACAAAAGTTGAAATGCTCACTGTGGGGTCAAAACAGTTGACCAGAATATGACTAAAGATTGTGTTGTTTCTGGTGACAAAATAAAACTTGTCAAAAGTAAAATACTATGGATGCTGGAAATCTGAAAGAAAAACAGAAAATCCTAAAAATTCTCAGCAGGTCTGAAAGCATCTGCGGAGAGAAAAGGAAAAGTTCAGGTTGATGTTCTGATGAAAGGGCTGCTATTTAGTTTTGTCATTTAAGCAAAGTGGTTCTGGAATTATTGCCTAGTAGTCACCATACCTATAGGAGCAACCAGAAAAACTTTGCAAGACTTTAAATTTTTTAAATGTTTTCTCGGGATGTGGGCATCACTGGCTGGGCCAACATTTATTCCCCATCCCTAACTGCCCTTGACAAGGTGGTGATGAGCTGCCTTCTTGAACCACTGCAGTCCCTGAGGTGATGTTAGGGAGGGAGATCCAAGATTTTGATCCAGACACAGTGAAATTTGAATGGATGTAAAATCCTATTTATGATGTTTAAAAATTTGATTAGTCTTTAAATAGTCTTGCCTCTGCCTGCCAAGTTAAACCCTGGAGTCTGAACTAAACCAACTTCAAGCAGCTACTGTGTTGGCATCAAAAATTGCTACTACTTTGATGCCACATCTATTTCTTCTCATCAATCATATCAACTCCATTGTCCTGGAGGGTCTAGACTGCCCATCAAGGTCTGTGGGGCGCAGATACAGTCTCAAAGAGGCTGGTACACTTCACCTCACTTACAATATGGCAGCTGCTTCCAACTAAGACCTAAAAGTGGAGAGTTCAGTATTCAGAAGAGATAGCTTTGTTTAATAGATCCAATAATTCTACTATTTTCCACCTCTTAAAACTCTGATGCAGTTTGGATCAAAGTTGACTGCAAATCCTCATGATCAAATAGCAAGTGGCTCTCAATATTTTTTTGGTTGAAGAACGCCCTTTCAAACAGGTTAATAGTCATGGAAACGCCATTTAAATATTATTTATATATTATTCTTTTGAGGGGCTTGGGATTGTGCTGGTTAGTTCAGTTGGCTAGATCAGAGTTCGATTCCCAATCTGTTTGAGGCACAGTCAGGGTCTATCTCCTCACCCAACCTGTAGTAAAAAATCACAGCACTTTGGGGTGGTCTGACAAATAATCACCGAGGACCTGCCTTTTGGCAGAGAACTGATGAAGAAGATAATATTCATAATATGAATGTTTTAAATATGAATGTTTTAAATATGATTTTTAAAAAACAGGTTAAAAAACAGCGGCACGGTGGCACAGTGGTTAGTACTACTGCCTCACAGCGCCAGGGACCTGGGTTCAATTCTGGCCTCGAGTGAGATGTGGAGTTTGCACATTCTCCCCTTGTGTATGTGGGTTTCCTCTGAGTGCTCCAGTTTCCTCCCACAGTCCAAAGTTGTGCGAGTTAGGTTGATTGGCCATGGTAAATTGCTCCATAGCATCAGGGGGAATAGCAGAGTAAAATACATGGTGTTAAGAGAATAGGGCCTGAGTGGGATTGTGGTTGGTGCAGATTTGATGGGCTGAATGGCCTCCTTCTGCACTGTAGGGATTCTATGATTCTATGACTTACAGATAAAAGTGAGGTAAGTATGGAACTGGGCTTGCTCAGTGGGTAGTTCTCCTGTCTTTAGGTGGTAGGTCCCAGGTTGAAGTTCCACTCCAGGATTTGTTGGCTATGAAAGGAGCCAGCCACTGGTGCAGGCAAACCAGTGTGTATCATGCTGGCGCCCAGCCTGGTTGAATAGGAGGGTTAGTGGCAGGAAGAACTTGCGGCTGTAAAATCACCTGCCAAATCCAGAAATGATGGTAGATATGAAGGTGATCAACCTGCATTGTGGCGACTCCATGTGACGTGGGAAAAGCAGAAAGAGGGACCAACCGGTGAGGTGGGTGTGTCAGCTTCTCGTTGCAGCCTATCTACTCTTGGGGTGATATTTAACAATACAGTCGTACATCATTCTCCACTTCCAGAAGGGACCTGGACAAACTACCATTTTTCAAGTTTAAGTGTTTATTTTAGATATTTATGTAATTTATTTCAAAACTTTCTCTTGAACAAGGCTGAATTCACCTGGCGTCCACTGGCAACTTCCAACGTTAATATTTGTGGGGCTATCTGGTGATTTTCTTGCCACTCCCAGCACTACTTCAATCACTCACTCTTCCTGGGTGAGACAGTCAACCACACTGTACTGCAGTTGAACTCTGCTCCTGCAATAAATACTGCTCAAAGAAGGAACAGCCACTGAGCTGAATTATTGCAGGGCTGCTGGCACTATGCCAGCTCTAGCTTAACACAAGTCCATCGGAACAAGAGAGGGGGGTGGGGGCGGTGAAATTAGAGGGAAATGTGGAGAGGGAAGAAAATCAAGTAACAGGATGTTATTGATCAAGAAGGTACAAATAAAGAGAAATTGAAAATAGGAATTCTGATAAAGGGCCTAATATGAACAATGAATCCTGTTTTATCTCAAGCGGATGCTGATGGATCCTTGGTGCATTTTCATAATTTTCTGTTTTTATTTTCATCTATCAAAAGGGAATATGCTTGAATTAATTTTGTGATGGTTTTGAATGAGAGCCAAAAATGGCTATTTAAAAATGAATACATATTCATAGGCTTAATTTGTATATTAAATTTGTAATACAGTATTGAAATAATGGCTCTCACACTGACAGTGCTGTTATAGTGCTAATGGTTAACACAAAGATTGGGAGTACTTTAGAATTCTGCAGAGGAACAAGAAAAAGATTAAGAAAGGGAAAATGGAATAAGTGCAAACTGGTGAGAAACATGAAAATGGACTGTAAAAGCTTCTATGGGTATGTAAAAGGGAAAAGATTAGCAAAAAACAAACATGGTTCCAATATAAGCAGAATCAGGAGAATTTATAATGGGGAACAGGAAAATGATAGAGAAACTAAATAAATACCCTGGTCAGAATTCTTCGATGTGGAGATGCCGGCGTTGGACTGGGGTAGGCACAGTAAGAAGTCGCACAACACCAAGTTAAAGTCCAACAGATTTATTTGGCAGCACAAGCTTTTGGAGTCTCAGGCTCCTTCTTCAGGTGAGTGAGGAGTTGTGTTCACAAACAGGGCATATACAGACACAAACTCAATTTACAAGATAATGGTTGGAATGCGAGTCTTTACAGGTAATTAAATCTTAAAGGTACAGACAATGTGAGTGGAGAGAGCGTTAAGCACAGGTTAAAGAGATGTGTACTGTCTCCAGCCAGGACAGTTAGTGAGATTTTGCAAGCCCAGGCAAGTTGTGGGGGTTACAGATAGTGTGACATGAACCCAAGATCCTCATTGAGGCCGTCCTCATGTGTGCAGAACTTGGTTATCAGTTTCTGCTCAGCGATTCTGCATTGTTGTGTGTCGTGAAGGCCACCTGGGAGAACGCTTACCCGAAGATCAGAGGCTGAATGCCCGTGACTGCTGAAATGTTCCCCGACAGGAAGAGAACACTCCTGTCTGGTGATTGTCGAGCGGTGTTCATTCATCCGTTGTTGTAGCACCTGCATGGTCTCCCCATTGTACCATGCCTCGGGACATCCTTTCCTGCAGCGTATCAGGCCGAGTCGCAAAAGTATGTACCGTGTACCTGGTGGATGGTGTTCTCACATGAGATGATGATATCCGTGTCGATGATCCGGCACGACTTGTAGAGGTTGCTGTGGCAGGGTTGTGTTGTGTCGTGGTCACTGTTCTCCTGAAGGCTGGATAGTTTGCTGCGGACAATGGTCTGTTTGAGGTTGCGTGGCTGTTTGAAGGCAGGAAGTAGGGGTGTGGGGATGGCCTTGGCGAGATGTTTGTCTTCATCGATGACATGTTGAAAGCTCCGGAGAAGATGTCATAGCTTCTCCGCTCCGGGGAAGTACAGGACAATGAAGGGTACTCTGTCCGCTATGTCCCATGTTTGTCTTCTGAGGAGGTCGGTGCGGTTTTTCGCTGTGGCACGTTGGAACTGTCGATTGGTTTTTATGAGGGCATCTTTCAGCGTCTGGAGGTGTCTGTTGCGATCCTCCTCATCTGAGCAGATCCTGTGTATACGGAGGGCTTGTCCATAGACGGCATTGCTGCAACGGCCTCAGTGCTCAACGCTGACAACTGCCAGTCTCCAGATGCAATTCTACAACTCATCCGCTTCATCCTGGACCACAACGTCTTCATCTTCAACAACCAGTTCTTCATCCAGACACACGGAACAGCCATGGGGACCAAATTTGCACCTCAATATGCCAACATCTTTATGCACAGTTTCGAACAAGACCCCTTCACCGCACAGGACGTTCAACCGATGCTATACGGTTGCGGCACGGGGCGGCACGGGGCGGCACGGTAGCACAGTGGTTAGCACTGCTGCTTCACAGCTCCAGGGTCCCGGGTTCGATTCCCGGCTCGGGTCACTGTCTGTGTGGAGTTTGCACATTCTCCTCGTGTCTGCGTGGGTTTCCTCCGGGTGTTCCGGTTTCCTCCCACTGTCCAAAGATGTGCGGGTTAGGTTGATTGGCCAGGTTAAAAATTGCCCCTTAGAGTCCTGAGATGCGTAGGTTAGAGGGATTAGTGGGTAAATATGTGGGGGTAGAGCCTGGGTGGGATTGTGGTCGGTGCAGACTCGATGGGCCGAATGGCCTCCTTCTGCACTGTAGGGTTTCTATGATTCTATACACTAGATACATCGATGACATTTTCTTCTTTTGGACTCATGGTGAACAATCACTGAAACAAGTTCCATCCCACCATCAGACTCACCATGGACTACTCTCCGGAATCGGTTGCATTCTTGGACACACGCATCTCCATCAAGGACGGCCTCAGCACTTCACTGTACCACAAGCCCACGGATAACCTCACGATGCTCCACTTCTCCAGTTTCCACGCTAAACACGATAAAGAAGCCATCCCCTACGGACAATCCCTCCATACACACAGGATCTGCTCAGATGAAGAGGATCGCAACAGACACCTCCAGACGCTGAAAGATGCCCTCATAAGAACAGGATATGGCGCTCGACTCATCGATCGACTGTCCCGACGCGCCACAGCGAAAAACCGCACCGTCCTCCTCAGAAGACAAACACGGGACACGGTGGACAGAGTACCCTTCGCCGTCCAGTACTTCCTCGGAGCGGAGGAGCTACGACATCTTCTCCGGAGCCTTCAACATGTCATCAATGAAGATGAACATCTCGCCAAGGCCATCCCCACACCCTCACTTCTTGCTTTCAAACAACTGCACAACCTCAAACAGACCATTGTCCGCAGCAAACTACCCAGCCTTCAGGAGAACAGTGACCATGACACCACACAACCCTGCCACAGCAACCTCTGCAAGACGTGCCAGATCATCGACACAGATGCCACCATCTCACGTGAGAACACCATCCACCAGGTACACGGTACATAGTCTTGGACTCGGCCAATGTTGTCGACCTGATACGCTGCAGAAAAGGATATCCCGAGGCATGGTACATTGGGGAGACCATGCAGACGCTACGACAACGGATGAATGAACACCGCTCGACAATCACCAGCAGGAATGTTCCCTTCCAGTCGGGGAACACTTCAGCAGTCACGGGCATTCAGCCTCTGATCTTCGGGTAAGCGTTCTCCAAGGCGGCCTTCATGACACATGACAACGCAGAATCGCCAAGCAGAAACTGGTAGCAAAGTTCCGGACACATGAGGATGGTCTCAACCGGGATCTTGGGTTCATGTCGCAGTATATCTGTAACCCCCACGACTTGCCTGGGCTTGCAAAATCTCACTAACTGTCCTGGCTGGAGACAATACACACCTCTTTAACTTGTGCGTGGCCCTCTCTCCACTCACATTGTCTGTACCTTTAAGATTTGATTACCTGTAAAGACTCGCATTCCAACCATTATCTTGTAAATTGAGTTTGTGTCTGTATATGACCTGTTTGTGAACACAACTCCCACTCACCTGAAGAAGGAGCCTGAGACTCTGAAAGCTTGTGCTGCCAAATAAACCTGTTGGACTTTAACCTGGTGTTGTGAGACTTCTTACAGAATTTTTCAGCATTCACGCTGGCAGGATTCTCCAGTCTTGCCTGCAGTGCAACCCCGCCTGCGGATTTCGCAGCGGCGCTGGGTGGCATCACTGGAAAATCTAATTGACAGTGGCGGGATTCTCTGAACAGCACGGCACTTTCCACCATCGGGAAACATGCGGCTGGGAGACCGGAGAATCTCGCCTTCTGTGTCTGCTTTCACAGTGGAAAATCCTAAAAAACACCCCAGAAATAATGGGGAATCAAGGGACTGGTATAAAGAAGGAACAGCAAGATATTAATACTATAAAAATAAGTACTAGAAAAATTAATGGGACTTAAAGTAGAAAAATCTGCTTGGCCTGCTAATCTACATCCCTGAAAATAGGAGTTCTGCCAAAGGACCCAAAAGACCATAAGACATAGGAGCAGAATTAGGCCTTTCGGCCCATCGAGTCTACTCCGTATTCAATCATGGCTAACATTTTTCTCATCCCTCTTCTCCTGCCTTTTCCCCATGACCCCTGATCCATAGAACATAGAATATTACAGCGCAGTACAGGCCCTTCGGCCCTCGATGTTGCGCCGACCAGTGAAACCAATCTAAAGCCCCTCTAATCTACACTATTCCAATATCATCCATATGTTTATCCAATAACCATTTGAATGCTCTTAATGTTGACGAGTCCACCACTGCTGCAGGCAGGGCATTCCACGCCCTTACTACTCTCTGAGTAAAGAACCTACCTCTAACATCTGTCCTATATCTCTCATCCCTCAATTTAAAGCTATGTCCCCTCATGCTAGCCAACACCATCCGAGGAAAAAGGCTCTCACTATCCACCCTATCTAATCCTCTGATCATCTTGTATGCCTCTATTAAGTCACCTCTTAACCTTCTTCTCTCTAACGAAAACAACCTCAAGCCCCTCAGCCTTTCCTCATACGATTTTCCCACCATACCAGGCAACATCCTCGTAAATCTCCTCTGCACCCTTTCCAACACTTGAACATCTTTCCTATAATACGGCGACCAGAACTGTACGCAATACTCCAAATGCGGCCGCACCAGAGTTTTGTACAGTTGCAGCATGACCTCCTGGCTCCGAAACTCAATCCCTCTACCAATAAAAGCTAACACACCGTACGCCTTCTTAACAGCCCTATCAACCTGGGTGCCAACTTTCAGGGATCTATGCACATGGACACCCAGATCCCTCTGTTCATCCACACTACCAAGTATCTTACCATTAGCGCAGTACTCTGTATTCCTGTTACTCCTTCCAAAGTGAATCACCTCACATTTTTCCGCATTAAACTCCATTTGCCACCTCTCAGCCCAGCTCTGCAGCTTATCTATGTCCCTCTGTAACCTGACACTTCCCTCCGCACTGTCTACAACTCCATCGACTTTAGTGTCATCCGCAAATTTACTAATCCATCCTTCCACGCCCTCATCCAAGTCACTAATAAAAATGACAAACAGCAGTGGCCCCAAAACAGATCCTTGCGGTACACCACTAGTAACTGAACTCCAGGATGAATATTTCCCATCAACCACCACTCTTTGTTTTCTTACAGCTAGCCAATTCCTGATCCAAACCACTAAATCACCCTCAATCCCATGTGTCCGTATTTTCTGCAAAAGCTTACCATGGGGAACCTTATCAAACGCTTTGCTGAAATCCATATACACCACATCAACCGCTTTACCCTCATCCACCTCTTTGGTCACCTTCTCAAAGAACTCAATAAGGAACTCAATCCCCTTATTAATCAAGAACCTATCTATCTCTGTCTTAAAGACACTCAATGACCTGGCCTCCACAGCCTTCTGCGGCAAAGAGTTCCACAGATTCACCACTCTCTGGCTGAAGAAATTCCTCCTCATCTCTGTTTTAAAGGATTGTCCCTTTAGCCTGAGGTTGTGCCCTCTGGTTTTAGTTTTTCCTACTTATGGAAACATCCTCTCCACATCCACTCTACCCAGGCCTCACAGTATCTTATAGGTTTCAATAAGATCCCCCCTCATCCTTCTAAACTCCAACGAGTACAGACTCAGAGTCCACAACCATTTCTCATATGACAAGCTCTTCATTCCAGGGATCATTCTTGTGAACCTCCTCTGGACCCTTTCCAAGGCCAGCACATCCTATCTTAGATTTGGGACCCAAAACTGCTCATAATACTCCAAATGGGGTCTGACCAGAGCCTTATACAGCCTCAGAAGTACATCCCTGCTCTTGAATTCTAGCCCTCTCGACATAAATGCTAACATTGCATTCAGAGTCATAGAGGTTTACAGCATGGAAACAGGCCCTTTGGCCCAACTCATCCATGCTGCGCTTTTTTCTTAAACCCCTAAGCTAATCCCAATTGCCCGCATTTGGTCCATATCCCTCTATACCCATCGTACCCATGTAACTATCTAAATGCTTTTTAAAAGACAAAATTGTACCCACCTCTACTATTACGTCTGGCAGCTTGTTCCAGACACTCACCACCCTCTGTGTGAAAAAAATGCCCCTCTGGACACTTTTGTACCTCTCCCCTCTCACTCTAAACCTATGCCCTCTAGTTTTAGACTCCCCTACCTTTGGAAAAAGATATTGACTATCTAGCTGATCTATGCCCCTCATTATTTTAAAGACCTCTATAAGATCACCCTTCAGCCTCATACGCTCCCGAGAAAAAAGTCCCAGTCTATCCAGCCTCTCCTTATAACTCAATCCATCAAGTCCCGGTAGCATCCTAGTAAATCTTTTATGCACCCTTTCTAGTTTAACAATATCCTTTCTATAATAGGGTGACCAGAATTACACACAGTATTCCAAGTGTGGCCTTACCAATGTCTTGTGCAACTTCAACAAGACATTCCAACTCCTGTATTCAATTTGCCTTCCTAACCGCTGACTGAACCTGCACATTAACTTCAAGTGAATCTTGAACAAGGACTCCCAAGTCCCTTTGTGTTTCTGATTTCCTAAGCATTTTCCCATTTCGAAAATAGTCTATGCCTCCATCCTCCTTCTCTTCCAAAGTGCATAACCTCACACTTTTCCACATTGTATTCCATGTGCCACTTCTTTGCCCACTCTCCTAAACTGTCCAAGTCCTTCTGCAGCCCCCCTGCTTCCTCAATACTACCTGTCCCTCTACATATCTTCGAATCATCTGCAAATATAGCAACAGTACCTTCAGTTCCTTACGTATGAAGTATTAATCCTGTCTTTTCTCTTTACAGATGCCTACTGATCCTCTGTGCATTTTCATAATTTTCTGTTTTTATTTCATCCATCAAAGGGGAAAGAGGGGGCTGTAGAGATAATAGATGCATTGGTGGTTATCCTTTAAAATTCTATAGGCTTTGGAATGGTTCCTGCAGATTGGAAGGTGGCAAATGTGACCCCACTGTTCAAGAAAAGAGGGAAAGAGAAAACATGGAACTGTAGACCTGTTTGCCTAACATCAGTTGTAGGGCACTTACAAGGAGCAGGAGTCGGCCATTCATTCCTTCGAACCTGCCCCATCATTTAATAAGATCATGGCTGACCTGATAGTAACCTCAAATCTGCACTCCATCTACTCCCGATAACCTATCATGCCCTCGCTAGAGGAAATGCTAGAATTTATAATAAAGGATGTGATAAGTTAGAAAATAAATGGTAGGATTGGGCAAAGTCAATACAGATTAATGAAAGTGAAATCATGTTTAACAAACCTGTTGGAGTTTTTGAGAATGTAACTAGCAGAATAGATAAGGAAGAACTGGTCGATGTGGTATATTTAGATTTTCAGAAAGCTTTTGTAAGATCCCATACAAGAGGTCAGTGATTGGGGGGAAATATACTGGCATGGAATGAGAACTAGTTAATGACAGAAAACAGAGAGTAGGAGTAAATGGATCATTTTCAGATTGGCAGGCCATGACTAGTGGGGTGCCACAATGATCAGTGCCTGGGCCTCAGCTTTTCACAATCTATATCAATGAATTGGATGTGGGGATTAAATGTCATGTTTCCAAGTTTGCAGATGACACAAACCGAGGTGGAAATGTGAGTTGTGAGGAAGATGCAAAGACTCTTCAAGGAGACTTTGCGAGGCTAAGGGAGCGGACAAAAGTTGGCAGATGGAATACAACATAGAGAAATGTGAGATTATCCACTTTGGTAAAAAAAAACAGAAATACAGGCTATTTCCTAAATGGTGAGAGACTGGGAATTGTTGAACTTCAAAGGGACTTGGGTGTCTTTGTTCATGAGTCACTGAAAGCTAACATGCAGGTAGGACAAGCAATTAAAAAGGCATTTATTTCAAGAAGATTTGAGTATAGGAGTAAAGATACCTTAATGAAGTTATAGGGAGCCTTGATGGGACGGCACCTGGGGCATTGTGCGCAGTTTTGGTCTCTTTACCTCACAAAAGATATACATGCCACAGAAGGAATGCAACAAAGATTCACCAGACTAATTACTGGGAAGAAGGGATTGTCCTAAGAGGACAGATTAAGTAAACTGGGCCTTTATTCACTGGAGTTTGGAAGAATTAGAGGTGATCTCATCCAAATTTATACAATTCTTCCAGGGCTCAACAGGAAAGAGGAAGGAAGGATGTTTCCTTTGGAGGGGAGGTCTAGAATCAGGATACCCAGTCTCAGAGTAAGGGCAAGCCGTTTAAGACGGATGAGGAGGAATTTATTCACTCAGACGGTGATGAATCTTTGGAATTCTCTGCCCCAGATGGCTGTGGAGACTCAGGGCCTGATTTTACCATTTTGAGTCTAAGTGCCGAATCTGGGCGTCAAATAGATCCGAGCCTGGAATCCTCCTTGCAGCGCACCCATACGCATTTTGCTGGCTCCGGTCCGATTCGCGCTGTGGGCGGGGCTTAGCGCTGCTAGAACGAATGGAGCTCTGAACTGCGCATGTGCAGTTCGAAAAAAAATCCGAAGCAGCGCGCCCGGACGGGGAGAAAAAAGCAGAGAGAGCGGCTCTCTGACCCAGATCATCTGGAGAGGGGGGGGAGGGGTGGGAGGAGGAGAGGGGGCGGGACCCAGATCACCCTCGGTGGGGGTGGGGAGGAGGAGAGGGGGCAGGACCCAGATCACCCTCTGGGGGAGGTGGGGAGGGGGGTGGCAGGAGGAGAGGGGGTGTGACGGGTCCATCTGGCTCACCAAGTCAGTTACAATACTGCGTTCAGCATCTACTGAACCATCATGGATACAAAGGATAATGGCATTAGGGTTCTGCATGTAGGGCTGAAGGGCCTATACTGCGCTATAATGTTCTATGTTCTATATGTTCTATGTAAGCCTTGCTTATGCTAAAAATTATATCTTTGGTGTCGGCAGCCATTCCTGGTGTTACAGTACTGATAACACCAGGAAGATCGACAAGTACCATTCATTATCCTTTGTATCCAAGATGGTTCAGTAGATGCTGAACGCAGTATTGTAACTGACTTGGTGAGCCAGATGGACCCACAAGGCAGAAGGACCATCTTTGTATTGACCAAAGTGGATCTAGCTGAGGGACATACAGCTTATCTTGCTAACGGAAGGATGGTGGAGGGAGACCAGCAATTGAGGTAGGGTAGGGGTGTGCTCTGCCGGGGGGGGCTGCCTCCCAGGGGGGTCTGATCCCGGGGGGGGTCTGCCGGGGGGGCCTGCCTCCCAGGGGGGTCCGATCCCAGGAGGGGGGGGGAGTAGTCTGATGGGGTGGTTAGCGGGGGGGGGGGGGGGGGTCCGCGAAGGATGGTCGAGGAGGATGGTGACTTCACAAGGGCAGAGAGGGCTTCGGAGGTTCCCCTGCAGAATAGAAATCCGCTTCGGACTTTTATTCTGCAGGTCGCTAAAAGCGCGGATTTGGAATGGGCCAGAAGACGGTAAAGTGGGATTTGGAGGTAGAGTTGGGCGCACGGTTCATTAAGTCGATTTAAATGCATGCTAATGCATTTAAATCGTCGGACCGCCCGATTCGGGCGCGGGCCGGACCTGTGCCCGAATCGGGTGTCGGTAAAGCTGCGATCTGCTCGGAATCGGGTGCAGATCGCGGTATAGGCCCGTGCCCAACTTTACCGCGATTTCATGCCCGAAAACGGGCGCAAAGCTTTGGTAAAATTGGGCTCTCCGTCATTGAGTATGTTTAAGACTGAGATCGATAGATTTCTACAAAATAAAAACATCAAGAGATATGTGGATAGTGTAGGAAAATGGTGTTGAAGTAGAATGGCCATGATCTCATTGAATGACAGAGTGGGCTTGAAGGGATGGATTGCCGACTCCTGATCCTATTTCTTATGTCTTTATTATGAAACATTTTTCTGTTCGAAGAAAAGCTCAGGATATTGTGGTGAACGCACTAGGATTACAGGCAGCAGGTTAGTGTAGCCGCAGTTTTTGCAGTCGTTGCTACGTGGTTTAAAGCATGTGGTTCACCAGCAGAAATTACACCTCTGATATTAGTAGAAGACAAATTATATGAAAGAGGAAACAAGTGTTGTAAAAGGAAGTGTCTACTTATTAGGTTTCATTTCAGAGAAGATAATGGCCCATGAAGAGGGAATCTTTCATTGCAAGATTTCATCTTCCAAAAGTAGCTTTGATCTCTCTCTCTCTCTAGTAACAAAACTGCTGACATCAAGTATAGTTTAAAGTAACAATGCTGTTAGTCAATACATTATATCAATGATAAAATTAACTGTCATTAAAAAGAATTGGTACATTGTTCCAGATTGTTTTGCTTCAGTGTGTTTGGAACTAATTTTCATTGGAGTAGCCAACTGTTCTAAACATCAATGTAATCTCAAGAATCACCCAAGGTTGTTGCATTTAAGCCATTTGTTGATATTTCCTTCTCTCCAATCTCTCTTTTTTATGCAATTATTCTAATCAAACGTTTGTACGATGGTTTTACATTTACTGAAAGGTTAAAGAAAGCATACTGCATCTTTTATTCATCCGAACGTCTCTCAACATGCAGAGGGCATGTTTTACTACTACCACACAGTCTTTTTCTGTGAGTCGCACAAGTGTACGGACAATAGCAGTTCATTTATAATAGAAAACATCCTGTCTGAGGGAAGCCAAACAATTTTGACATCACACAGACATCTTTGTACGGAAGTGTGTAAATAAAGGCACTTCTGTCTTTAAAGCACATAAGATAGCTGCGTAAACAAACTAGGGTTCGCCTCCAGATTGTCTTGGGATCTCCAGGAATTTAAGATTAAGCTCATAGATGCTGCTACAAGCAAACCAGGAGAAAAATCATAGGAGCTTTAGAAAAATGACAATTTTTCATTTCCTTTGAACACTTGATTAATGGTTACTAAAATATCGGTGATGGGGGGAAATATGTCCATTTAATTGGGCAGGGCTGTTGGAGATGGAAGGGTAGTGATTGAATCTCCAGGAATACATCCCTCCAAGTTGGCAACTCGAACAGACAGCTCAAATTTTAAGCCTTATTTTCACGGACATGTTGCCAAAGCTATCCTTCGGCCTGTTCTTTTCTGTTTAAAAATTAATACGTCCAAAATTTTCTGTTGAAACAAACGTTCAGTGAGCTTCAGCACCTGTGTGGAGCACTTTTCATTAAAGCATGCCTGAACCCATTTGGGATTAAACACAACTTGGAAAATTCAACAAAAACCCAGAAAAATTCAGGGAAAGTTGGAATTTGGGACAGTGAAAGCTATGTTATTAGTGACCAAATTCAACATATCTCAGTGAGACAGGTTGTTCCATTTTTAAAAATCTCAATAAAATAATGGTCCATTAAAATATCTCGGAGGCTTAATTTCCTCGAACTGCATTTGCGTAAAATTAATTTCACTCTTTTCCAGTATTTTCGGTTTTTGTGACTTGGACGGATGTGTTGGCCGACTAATAGCTGGAGGATGTGAGTCATGTGATGAACCTTCAGGAATATCTTCAACCACAGTTGGCAACCCAGGAATACCCTTGCAGCAGAGAGACAGGTGAGAGTTTATTTGGATTTAATAAATCAGAGGATGAGAAAGGCCATTTTCCCACTTTAGTTACTCCCTCTGATATTCTAACGTGCTAGCCTAGCATTCAATTCGTGAATGCTGTAATTCGGCATGTCCACCATTCTGAATGGCAGATTATTGCTTATACAACATGCCTTCCTTCTGTTCAGTTCCAACCATTCAGAAACAATTAGGTAAATTGTTGCCTTCATCGTATGGAACCGATCAATATCGGAGCCAATCATCTTCCCATTAAAATTAATGGATAAAATTAAAATGGGTGTGCTCTATAATAAGAGAAATGAACCGCTCATCAAGATTAATGTACATGCAGTGAAGACGATGATTTACCTCACTGCCTCTTGTTTATACAATAGATGGATCTCACTAATGGAATCAACAACAAAAACTGATCTTATTCCAGCATAAACAAATCAATCGCCTGCTGTCTGTGATTTTAATTAAGTACAGATTGAGTCGAGCTCTCCTTCTTATCACTGCTAAATCGAACTGAAATGAAGTGGTAACATACAGAACAACTCACCTCTATTATTTTTGGGAAGTCTTTTTGCCTTTTTTCAGCCTTGATTTATGAAGTGAAGAGTCTTGTCAACAGGGATGAACTTGGCCTCTTAGCTGGCAACTGAACTGGAAGGTGTGATATACAGATACCATGCAGATCGTCCAGGAGGCCCCAGGTTGAATCCTGCGCTCTGCTAGGTTAGGTGATCTCAACTAGGTGGTAGTGCTGCCTTTAGCCCCAGCATTGTCATCCTTCAAGACTTGCACATTGAACACTTGGACATTAATCTCTATTAGAGCTTGCACATGAATGAATATCAAAGAATATAAGCATAACCACGCAGATTTTGGGCAATTTGTCCTACACTTACTTTGATTTTTAAAAATGGACTTACTTAGAACTTTTCCTAGCAGGTCTAAAGCCAGCTCTGGAGTGGAGTTTAAAGTAAATCAGTGGAAGTGGCGGCAATACAGTTCAGTCCCATCTCACTCAGGGCACAATTACGCACTAACACTCAAGCTCTTTGTTGAAATAAGCATTCTTTTGCCTTCAAGTCTCATCTAGCAACTTGACATTGTTGGTAACGTTCTACTGAAGTTTCTCGAGGAAATAACAAATTAAATGTAGTTTTCAACTTTCTTGTTAAGAGAGTAATGCAGGGGAACTTTGGGTTGTCATATGACCAGTGTTTCTATAAGATGCCAGAAAGCTATTCACACACTGTGATAATGAACCTTGCTCTTTTGAAGCTTTTAAAGACTGTTTAAAGGATTTGTGTGTATCTTTCAGCTAATCCATTGGTTGATGGATGACAAGGTGTGGATTTTATATGTTGGATACCATTTACTTTGAGATTATCATCAAACTCTTGTGAAGTAAATCATGGACCATTATTGCTAACAATCTGTTCTAATTTACCAAATCTTGTAAAAAAGTCATTAAGTTTTTTTAATGGTTCGTTCAGATGTAGTAGATCTCATGAATACACCTTCTGGCCACTTTGATTGCGCATCAATGATGACCAAGAACACGTAACCCTCAAATGGATCACCAGCATCTACATGCAAATATTGCAATGGCATTTTAGGCCATTCCCAATGGTGTAAAGGAGATAACAATGGCATATTTCTTATTCATGCACAGAACTAACACTGTCCAACTTTTTCTTCAATCTGAGAATCCAGATCAGGCCATCAAAAATAATTACATGCTAATTCATTCATTGGACCATACCAGGATGTCCTTCATGTTCAAGAACTCTTCCATGCAGACTAGGAGGAATGATCACTCTGATTCTCCACAATAGACACCCACCTTGGATGATCAACTCAAGCTTTCTTGACACATATCAAATTAGGATGCATATGACGCATTCCAGCTATTGTTCCTTTCAGTACCAGATCCATTACCTTCCCCTTCACAGCATCATTTCTGGTATGTCTCTGAACTTGAGAAGCTGTCACAGGCAAATGATCCACCAGCAAAAAATAAAGAATATTAACAAAACTAGTTGGTGGCATCTGCTCAATAGGTAATGGTAAGTGTGATAATGCATTAGCATTAGACTCTGATTGATGACACTTTACATCCTAAGAGTGTGCAGATAAGATCAGTGACCATATTTGCAATCAGCTAGCAGATAACGGCGGTATGCCTTTATATGGCCCAAATAGTTAAGGTTTGATAATCAATCAATAATGTCACTAAGTTAGATAATTTACTCATCCTAGAAAGGACCTCAATTGCATCATATTCACTGGATGTCGTGCTTCTAAAATATTTTTTAGCTACTTTATGTAGCCTTTACTATCACTAACATGACCCCAATACTGGACTGACGTCTGGAAAAAGTCACACATTTCTTTTTTCATATGCAAACCACGTGCTTGAAGATGTTCCAATGTTGCTTCTAAATTATTCAAGTGCTCCTGTTCACTGGATCCTGTAATTAGAATATCATCCAGATAACATTGTGCACCAAAGAGGCCACTTAAAATCTGATCAATTGATCTTTGGAATAGGGCTGGTGTGGATTTTATGTCAAAAGGTAACCTTTTATAATGAAAAAGACCTTTATGCGTAACAATGGTAAGCAATAGTTGTGGTTCAGGCTACATGCATCTGCAAGTATGCTTGTGAAAGATCAATTTTGCTGAATTCCTGCCCACCTGATAACCCAGCAAACAAATCTTCAATTAAAGGAAGCAGATATTGATCAGCACCAGCGCACAATACTGGATTTATGGTTGTTTTAAAATTACCATAAATATGAACTGAACCATCTGATTTTGTGACATCTTCTAATGATTCACCAAACTTGCAATGTTGTGCAAGCCTTTCTAAGGTTGTCACAAACTGAGCAATGCGTTTGTCTTCCACTTGGCTCCTTTGGTGGAACCTGAACTGTTCCGCGATGATCAGTGGCTTTGGAGAGTATTGCTCTTCAAGGATCTTTGTCAAATCATCGTACGTTATGATTCCTGGCTTTGCTGGCTGAACCAAGCATCGAAGAAAACTGAAGGTTTTACTTCCTATTGTTCTGGAAAAAAACTGGACGAGCAACTTGTTAGCAGTTTTATTCACTTGTATAAAATACTGGAAATGCTCTCATAGGAACTCCATGATTCATTTTCATCATAGAAAGGGCACATGGATCATAATGGACCCATCATTTCTCTTGCAGGCACCAGAAAGAGGTGACTGCTTAGTATTTTTTCTTACTGTCTTCCCAGGGCAGCACAGTGGCACAGTGGTTAGCCCTGCTGCCTCACAGCGCCAGGGACCCAGGTTCAATTGCAGCCTTGGTTCACTGCGTGGAGTTTGCTCGTTCTCCCCATGTCTGCGTGGGTTTCCACCAGGTGCTCTGGTTTCCTCCCACAGTCCAAAGATGTGCAGGTTAGGTTGATTGGCCATGCTAAATTGATCATAGTGTCAGGGGGATTAGCAGGGTAAATGAGGGTTACGGGAATGGGGCCTGGGTGGGATTGTGGTCGGTACAGACTAGATGGGCCGAATGGCCTCCTTCTGTACTGTCAGGATTCTATGATTCTACTACCCTTTTTACCCTGGAGATTGTTGATTTGATTGTTGACTTGACCCTGTTTCTTTGTATTCGTCTGTGGGACCTGATGATATTAGCAGGGCCAGCATTTTTGTTCTTCCTAATTGATCTTGCAAAGGCAGTGGTGGTGAGCCATCTTCTTTGGCTTGCTGCAATCCATCTGGTGTAGGTACACGTACAGTTCTGTTAGGAAGAGAATTGCAACTTTTTGACCCAGTGACAGTCAATTTCTATTACAATTCACATTGCCTGGCTGTAGCCACAGTCACTTGCCCGGCACTGAGTGACTCTGGAAATTGATTATGTTGCACTGTACACTTCACATTTCAAGCCAGTTGATATTTCAGGTAAACTCAAATATGTCAACTGACCTAGAAACACATTATTCTTGAACAAAGCCTCCCCCTCATCTCTTTATATTGAAGCATTAGTCAAAGAGTTCAATGGCAGTGGCACCAAGCCCTGGAGAACACTGTGTTCCCAGGAATACCAGTTAGAGTTGCTGTAACAAGGGTGATCTGTGCAAACTTTACTGGCAGAGCAAGGCTGTGCTGGAAAAATCTCCGGAACAGTTGCGCTTACTTACTGATGATGAAACTGACTGTGACCATCACTCACACTCCCAGTGGATAGTAGACAACACTAAGGTCACCTGCCAGAATGTCCACTAGTTCATCGTTGCTTTGTTGGTCAAATCAACAACATGAACTCAAGCCACAAATGCTGAGGATGCTGACTACTATTAGCCTCCTATTATAGATGTATTCACGAAGGACTTAGGGACAGTACAGGACCAACATGTTCCAATAGGGAAAAAGGCTGGGACCAACAAATCCAGTGAACCCTGGATATTGAGGGTTAAAGAGGAAAAGGATGGCTTATGGCAGACATTGAGGGCACAAAACAGCAGAAGCCCTAGAGGAGTATAGAATGTGCAAGAGGGAACTTAAAAATGGAATTAGGAGAGCAAAATGGGGACGTGAAAGGACACTGGCAGGTAAAATAAAGGAAAATCATAAGTTGTTTGACAAGTATGCTAAGGGTAAAAGGATAACTAGGGAAAGAGTAGGGCCCATTAAGCACTACAGTGGCAATTTGTGTGTGGAGCCAAAGGATGTAGGTAGAGTTCTAAATGTTGTGGAGTTGCTGGCGTTGAACTTGGGGTAGGCACAGAAAGTAATCTCACAACACCAGGTTAAAGTCCAACAGGTTTATTTGGTAGCACAACTTTCGGGGCATTGCCCCTTCATCAGGTGAGTGAAGAGTTCAGTTCACAAACAGGGCATATATAGACACAGCTCAATTACAAGATAATGGTTGGAATGCGAGTCTTAACAGGTAATCAAGTCTTTACAGGTGCAGACAATGTGAGTGGAGAGAGGATTAAGCACAGGTTAAAGAGGTGTAAATTGTCTCCAGCCAGGACAGTGAGTGAGATTTTGCAAGCCCAGGCAAGTCGTGAGGCCTCAACCGGGATCTTGGGTTCATGTCACACTATCTGTAACCCCCACGACTTGCCTGGGCTTGCAAAATCTCACTAACTATCCTGGCTGGAGACAATTCACACCTCTTTAACCTGTGCTTAACCCCCTCTTCACTCACATTTTCTGCACCTGTAAAGACTTGATTACCTGTTAAGACTCGCCTTCCAACCATTATCTTGTAATTGAGCTGTGTCTATATATGCCCTGTTTGTGAACTGAACTCTTCACTCACCGAATGAAGGAGCAATGCTCCGAAAGCTCGTGCTCCCAAATAATCCTGTTGGACTTTAACCTGGTGTTGTGCGAGTTCTAAATGAACATTTTGTGTCGGTGTTCACTAGTGAGAGAGACAATGTGGGTATAGATATCAGGGAGAAGGATGGTGATAAAATTAAATAAGTTAATATAGACAGAGAGGAGGTTCAGAGTGGTCTGGGAGGCATAAAGATAGATAACCTCAGTGGTGGGGTAACTATTGGAAGCAATTCCGAGAAACAGGATTAATCTGCACTTGGAGAGGCAGGGATTAATCAAGAACAGTCGGCATGGTTTTGTTAAGGGGGGGTCATGTCTGACCAACTTGATTGAAGTTTTTGAAGAGGTAGCCAGGTGTATAGATGAGGGCAATGCATTTGATGTAGTCTTCTTGGACTTCAGCAAGGCTTTTGACAAGGTCCCACATGGGAGACTGATAGTGAAGGTGAGAGCCTATGGGATCCAAGAAAATTTGGCAAATTGGATTCAGAATTGGTTAAGTGGCAGTAAACGGAGGGTGATGGTCAAGGGGTGTTTTTCTGATTGGAAGATTGTCCAATAATTTTGCAGATGATACAAAAATTGGTGGGGTGGTAAACAGTGAGAGGATTGTGTGCAGTTCTGGAATCCACATTATAGGATGGATGTGATAGCACTAGAAAGGGTGCAGAGGAAATTTACCAGGATGTTGCCTGGGCTGGAGAGTTTTAGTTATGAAGAAAGATTGAATAACTGGGATTGTTTTCCTTGGAGCAGAGGGTATGGGAGGGCGGGGGGCATTATTGAGATGTATAAAATTATGAGGGGCATAGAGTAGATAGGAAGAAACCTCTCCCCTTGGTGGAGGGACCAATGACTAAGGGGCATAGATTTAAGCTAAGGGACAGAAGGTTTAGAGGGGATTTGAGGATAAACTTTTTCATCCAAAAGTTAGTGGGAGTCTGGAACTCACTGCCTGAAAGGATGTTGGAGGCAGAGACCATCATAGCATTCAAGAAGTATTTAGATGAGCACTTGCGATACCAAGGCATATAAGGTTATGGGCCAAGTGCTGGAAAATGGGATTAGAATAGTTGGGTGGTTTGTCTTTGATCGGCACAGACGCAATGGGCCGAAGGGCCTTTTTCTATGTTGTAGACCTCTATGATTCTATGACTGTACTTAAACTTCCAGACCGCATTTGATAAGGTGCCACATCAAAGGCTATTGTATAAAATAAAAGCTCATGGTGTAGGGGATAACATATTGGCAATGGATTGAAGATCGGCTTGCCTACAGGAAACAGAGAGCAGGCATAAACAGTTCATTTTCATTTGACAAGGTATAATGAGTGGTGTCCCAAAGGGATCAGTGCTGGGGCGTCAA